>NC_137034.1:10831267-10916267 GCF_032717465.1 Coenobita brevimanus
CGCCCACATTTTTATTTGCTGGACACAAAAACTCAAGGCAACAGCCTCATACGTGTATTCCTAAATTCTATAAGTGGAACGGGTAGATGTCACAAGAGTAATTATTCTGAGCAATTATATACCTTAGGTCTAGATTGTGGGTATTAGTATCACGCAGGATACTATTTGAGACAAGATCGGGTAAAGCGAATAGCACGTTAACTAAGATCAGGAGTCCTGGGGCAGTGAAACCAAATACCGTCACTCGGTGGAAGTTCAGGCTTTATCTCTCAGGTGGAGTTCCCTTCACTGGGGCCGCAGCACTGTTATCACTGTTGGCAGTCTACTTCGTTTGTTTATCACATTATTAATTATTACTATGGCACTGGGAGCCACCGATCGATCTCAGCATGAGGCTATGTCACTATGATGGTATTACCTTCACTCAGACAGACTTTACTCACTGCCCGGCCATGTTCAATGTCTCCTATCACTTTATCTATTCCATTTTTCTTTTATACTAACACTGGCAGGTTTTATTTCTGACTTCCTGTGTTCTAATAACTCACTGTTCTGCTCTCGCTTCACTGTACCACTTTCACTGTGCTTTCACTGTCACTCACTATCGGAACTGGGTGTGGTGGCGGTCAGGTACAAGGGTGGCAGGAACAAGTCAGCCTGACTACTGACGGGGCTGAGCTCCGCTGGGGGCCTCCATGGTCGGGGGACATGGGATCACTGGTAGGGGCGTCCTCTCTCGTCCGGGGCTGTGGGTGGCGAAGGGCCCCGTGTTCTTAGGGCTCGGAGCTGGAGTCTGGCCCTCTGGGCTGGGGCTGAACAACTGCCTGAGTCCACTGAGGTGCCTGACAGAGGACAAGGGTCTCCGGCATCGGGGTGTGGGGATGTCCCGCCCAGGGGTCCTGGGGGTGGTCTGGAGGTCCTGTGGGCTGTGGTCTCCGGTGGTTGGGGACGCCGTCAGGAGTGGGCTGCAGTGTCAGCCATTGGGGTCCATCAGGCGAGGCCTCTTGGGGAACAGCTGGAGTGAAAAGAGCCTTGTGGTGGTCACGGGGCCTCTCCGGTAGCCCTCCAGGCTGGGGCCTCCCTCTGGGTAGTAGTCTCGTGGAGGGGAGTCAGCACCTGACAGAGGAGTGGCTACCAGCCGTCACCTCTCATAGGGCCTGGCAACTGGCCGGGGCCTGTATAGGGGAGTGGCTACAGGCTGACTTGAGGGCACCTTCAGAGTGGCTGCCGGCCGTCTCCTGACGAAGGCGGGGGCGGCTACCAGCCATCTCCCGTAGGAGGGTCGAGCGGCTACCAGCCGTCTTTAGGGCACCTTTGGAACAGCTACCAGCTATCTCCTGACGAAGGTGGGAGTGGCTACCGGCCGTCTCCTGATTACCTCCAGAGCGGCTACCAGCCATCTCCTGTAGGAGGGTCGAGTTTCTACTGGCCATCTCTTTTAGGGCACCTTCAGAGCAGCTACTGGCCATCTCCTGACAAAGGCGGGAGCGCCTACCGGCCTTCTCCTGATTACCTCCAGTGCGGCTACCGGCTGCCTCCTGTAGGAGGGTCGAGCAGCTACCGGTTGTCTCTTTTAGGGCACCTTCAGAGCGGCTTTTGGCCGTCTCCTAACGAAGGCAGGAGCAGCTACCGGCCATCTCCTGATTACCTCCAGAGTGGCTGCAGGTCATCTCCTGTAGGAGGGTTGAGTAGCTACCGGCCATCTCAGGGGTGCTAACTGGAGCTAGAGTAATAGCTCCACCCCGATCCTGTCAATGGTCGGCTCGCCCGGAAGTTAGTCTCTTTTTCCTGCTATGGTGGCGGCGGGCGAGTTCTGGGTCATAGGGGTGAGCAGCCAGGGCAGACTTATGTCCCTGTCATCCGGAGTCAAGTCGCGCTCTATTCGCCCCTCCATAGGCTCCTTTTGGGGGTGTTGGGCTGCCCTCAGTAAAACTATTCAGCATTTTAATATATATATATATATATATATATATATATATATATATATATATTGTTATATAGCCTATGATTTCATCATCCTTTGTATAATTCTAACGTACAGTATGCTGCATGTTTGATCACGATTCGCCTCGTGGCTTCCATAGTGACCAGGCTTGCGTGTTCTACCTCACTCCCCCCTTCTCCCCCTTATAGTAGAGTAAGTCGTTCTTTCTGTTGTTCAGAGCAGGACTGTCAACTCTTCCTCCCCTGTGCCGTCATTTCCCCGTCGTTCTTGCAAGTTGTATCAAGCTCTGCCGGCCCCCTATATAATGAGCTCAGTCTCTGCATTAGTTGCCACTTAGATCTACTCCTCATTTTGTTCACATCTCTGTTCTCCCCTGTATAGCGTATTATTATTGTGAGTGCTCAGGAAGTCTCCAGCCATCTAGCTGCTGTATAATTTGAGTATAAGTGTTATTACCATTTTTCTTGTACTGTATAGCCTGAGGCGTTAATTCACGGGCCTGGTAAAGTTTTTGTGATTCATGTAAAGCTTTTAAAGTCAGCCAGTGTGAGTAGTGTTTTGTATCTGTGATAATATTATATCTTACTTTAACTGAGCATTATCCGGTTTTCTCATTTTATCAGGGCTGACTTAGATAAATTTGTTCTTGCTAAATTCGTGTTAATAGAGGCTATTGCAGTTAACCATATATTTAACCTGTTTTTGCCATTACATTATCCTTATGAGTCCTGAATGTTTAGTTGTTAGTTTGAGCATTAAACTTTAACTTGTAATTTTACCTAACTCTTTTGTTTTGAACCTGGAACTTTACGGGACAGTAGTGATTTTAGTATTCTCACTTGAAGTGTCCATTATCTCTCTGTTCCGTAACAATATATATATATATATATATATATATATATATATATATATATATATATATATATATATATATATATATATATATATATATTCATCATAAATATTACAAACTACACAGTGAGAGACAATTAAGTACAATTTACACTTACATATGCGTTTTAGAATTTTAATTTTATAAGCAATCAAGAGAAAAGTAAAATATGATTCATTCTGTAATCCAATTATGCTATGTAAAGTTCCACAATTAGTGCCCAAAGGATCAAGATCAGTGACAAATACCCTGACACTGGCACCAAAAAAAGATCAACAAAATATAAATTCCGAAACACCATTAGAAACACAAGAATAAGCAGGTAACCAGACTCAGGAAACAAAACACACACTAGATAAAGATCAGCAAACAGATGCAATTTACGCTGAAGTAAATGACGATGACAGTTGGTCAAGAATTTCAGATGTAGATAGTGAACTTTATAAAAATTCGCTTCCATTTTACTATAACTTAGACCATAGAGTATTAAGATCAGGAAAAAAATATAAATTGCCTGTAAATGACGACTGCAAGAAAAACACGGTAAAGATGGCTAATGTAGATGAAGCAAGTACTATCATAGTGCAGTAGCTTCACCACAAAATCCCAGTAATACTCCATTTCCAGTGTATATTTGTCATGAAGACAATGAATTACCAAAATTCTCTGGTACGGAAAAAGATAAGATTGACATAAACACACTTATTGAACAATGTCAGCAGTATTTCATTAGGAGACACATTACAGACGAGAAAGGAAAATAGCTGTTTTTTCAGCTAGAGTAAATCAAGAACGATGCCCAACAGGAATTTTGTTACGGTCAGACAAGCTGTTGAGTGCTTCAGTCATTTGAGCAGTTTAAGACAGAATTCCTTAGGAAATTCTCTGGAGGCAAGAATTTTCTTGGTGGTATAATCCCAGAATTACACAAAATTGTGGCCTACTTAGACAGACACACTCAGGCGCAGATCTAGGGGAGATTACAGTAGATATTTCCACCATTAAGAAGACCTTTTTATCTAGCCTAGAAAACTCAGACTGGGTCACAGAGGATGGTAATATATCACCAGTGCATGTTGTTGACATCATTGGCTACATAGCAGCTCTATGCCAGTTTCCTGACAGGATATTAAAAATTTCAAAAACCATCCCATATAATCCAGGGATGAGTTTACTTGATTTCATTTATGAGGTGGAATTAAACTGCAGTAAAGCTGGCGTGACTGACACATCACAGGCAAACAGGACAGAGATCAAAGTGCCAGAAATCGTAGCAGGGATAAATAAGTCAGATCCTGGCAAGAACCAGAGACAATCTTGACCACTTCAGAAACAAGCACACAGTCAGGTTAGCTCAAGGACTCGTTCCCGTACACCAGGTAACAGGGCGGTACAAAAGCCTGGCCGAAGTCCCTGTAGACATCGATCGGAACAAAGACAAGCAAATGGAAGATCACCTCATAGGTTGAACTCAAGTAACACTCTCTGTTATTATTGTGCAAAGCCTGGTCACACAAAATCGGAGTGTTACATTAAAACGGAAGTAGATAGGCAAGAGGCAAAGATTTCGAGGCATTTAGCAGATATCATAGGTCCACCGGACATTGGACCTCAGATTGTAGAACGACAGAAAAATTGTTATCCATCTATAGGTCGGGGGAAGATCGTACCAGCACAAAAGACGACGACACATAAAACACCCAAATAAACAGTCAACATAGGAAGTCTTTTTGGAAATGAATGCATTTTGGTCTCTGCTGTATGTGAGGAGGAAGAGATTTCATTATTTTTGGATTCTGGCTCACCAGTGAATTTAATAACGCATGTTGAGTTGGCAAGAATTTTTAGAAATAGAAGAAAAGTGACGTTTTTGGAAAACTCAGACTTAAATTTATACACAGTGAATGGTAAAGAATTACCAGTTACTGGTATGATTGAGTTAAACATGAAGTTCACAGAGACCACAGAATCATTCACTACCACCTTTTACGCAGTAGAAAAATTATCAATTAGAGGAGAGATGCTTCTTGGTCTTAACACAATGAGAACACAAAATATAACACTGATGCCACATTTCAATGGAATTCATTATGACAGCGAATTCATAGAGGAAATTTCATCTCCTGATAATACAACCAGCAGTTATAGGAAAACTAGCGTCACAAGGACGATTACACACACAATCAAAATGGGGGAGTCCGATGTACAACTTCTCAAAGAACATTGGCGTGCTGCCACAACCCAACCCCCACTCCTCACTCACAGTGCAAACGTGACTCATCCACTTACCCAGCCAGTATCAATTATATATATTTACCACCAAAATCATTCATGCAAGTTACGATTAAGAATAAATTGAGAAACTGTAATGTCATTCCATTAGAAGAGACGGTTAGAATAAATGGCCTTTTGATAGAGAGCGTCCTCTGCTGGATGAATGACAAGGGTGAGACGAATGTCATTTTAGCTAACACCATGAATGGAGATGTGAAGATTAAGAAAGGAACCTGTATTTGTAGGTTAGAAATTTGCCCAGCTCCTATATGCGAAGTGACAGTAGCAGGGGCGTCGAGCAGAATAAACTCGTCAGACAGAGAGTGCATGAAGGAGAATTTGATTCACTCATAGGCGATGGGCCGGAGGCCAATTTTTCACCAAATGGTACCAATCAGAGGTACTAAACGAAACTTATATTTTCTGAAAGCTCATTCTGTCTACTTTTCAGAACTTCTTGCTGGACATGTGTAGCTTGTAGCTTTCTATGTGAAATTCGCTTTCAAAAACTACTACCCTATGTCGAAAATGTGCAATTCTGGGGTATTTTCCAAATGACTAGAAATTATAGTAAAACTCATTTATATAATTATTAAGTGATTAGAAAGCACTAGAAATCGGGTATTGTTTTTATTTTTGCCTTGAAATAAAAAGTATACATCTATATATTATTTTGAATTATTTTCCACACAAGAAGTCCGCTGGCCTGATGACAAAACCCAGAATTTTGCCCAATTTTTAGCTCGTTGGTGATTTACATCATCATCCTCGTCCATCTCGTCATGGTTTCTTTCAGGAGTCATCATCCTCATCCATCTCGTCATCGGAGTCCATAGATGAGGCATCACTCTCTTTCATGTTTGTACAGGTTTGCAACTTACATTCTTCTGTGCATGGGAGTCCACTGGTCAGACATTCACACTTCGGAAGTTGACAGATCTTCATACACTTACATGAGATGAACTCCAAGATGGCCTGTGGTGCAGGAGTACCTGTTATCCATTGTACATCAAGTTGTCCACCTTCTTGTATGTACCATCCATGGCCATCTTGTGGACATGGTACATCTGGACAGGGAATTAGACTCCGGCACCACACACCACTCTGATAGTTGGCTCTTAGGGCATGCTGTCGAAGGCTGTCCTCACAAGGTGGTAGCTGACCTGAATCGACTGACCCTTTCTTTGCTCGCCAAAGCTGATAGCGAAGAGTATTGACACATTTGATATTTGTTCGAGCTGCATACAGACTGCATGTGAACTCTTGGAGGACATCAAACAACTCGTCTGTCAGGTGCCAGTGCTCACCCAATGTAGTGAAAGCCTCCTGGAATTTCTGGTTTTGTTGGATAAGCTTCAATCCTTTAATTTTTCCTTGACCAGCAAACGCACTTACTGAATCGCACCCTGAAAATGCATGAAAACCTAATAATGCCTTGCATATATCATTCCCTAGGCTTGCGGCTAGTTTGTTGATGCTGATCAGTCTTGATCGATTTTTTGTTCCACATCTCATGTGCATTTGACAGTCGACATTTCCCGAGAAGGCTAGGCAAAGGATCATCACGTCTGTGTCCTCCACAACAAGTATGACTGACTTGTATCCGGACTCAGCTGCGTGGTTAGCATGTAACAACAAACGCGTGTCCGCTTCTTCATGCATACATTTCAGGTCATTAACTTCAGATACCACAGTGGTAGATATCTTGAAGCATCTTTCCTCCGAGGTCACAAAGATCACCTTACCTTGGAGTTGTGCTCTGCTGCTCTTGATTCTCCTGCCAATCGGTGGCAAAAAAGTTTGTCAGTTTAGCTTTGCTCTCAGGGCATGCGAGTAGATGGCGCCAATTACGAATGTTGTGCCCAGGAATGATTTTCGAGAATGATATTCCTCTGTTGGCCCCTCTTCGTGTTCTTTCAGCTGTCTTGATCGACGACGGCTTGTACCTGTCAAATACTACATCGACTCGGGCACTTGACGCTGATGTTTGCAAAACAGTTCTGAGAAGGTTTTCAGACAACTTGGAGAAAGTTATGTTGTCTCCCTGCATCTTATGTACAAGTCCCATCCCATCAACAATCGCAGCTGAAGGTAGCTCAGTGTGCTCATCTGAGGTCACTCGTGCTTCAAGATTCCACGCCAGCGCTTCTTTGTTGGTCTTTTTTGCAGATCCATCACAGTTTGCGAGTGACCAAGGCAAAGGTCCTAGAGGATGCTGGAGAACTTCTTTCATGTCCATTTTGCAGCTACTTGCTATCAGCAGCATCCGAGAAAACAGGCAATAATCAGCTCTCAGGACACTCTCTTTGTTAGCGAATTTGGTTTTTGTTTTCACTGTCAAACTTCCAAATGTCTTTAGTTGAACCTTCTTCAATGGATCGTAGAAAGAAGTTCCTGTTTTGAGTCTTGAGTCGACAAACTTCTGATAGGCCTTCTCTCCAACATCATGAGCTGTGATAAGATCGTTTTCAACGTCTTTGGGTGCTACGATACCAGATGATATGCTCATCAGGTCTTCAGTAGTAGATTCAAAAGGGTTGATCCAGTTACTTTCCAGTATCTCAACTACAGATTGGACATCGCTTTCATCCTTCCGAATGCGAGATGTTCCCATGTCTGGATGGTTAAGACCAGGAGCTTTGTGTTCTACCAAAGCACGCAGTTGCCGTATGCATATGCTTCGATGTTCTGCAGTGAGATAGTACTTTGAAACTGCCGGCGGCTTCAAACTGAAGCCTCGTGTCCCACCAGGTGTCTGTGTATCACGGTTCACAGTCTCTTCCACTGTCTGATCGACTGGAATGCGTCCAAAGGTGTTGTTGTCACTGAGCTGGACAGAAAATCTACCTTTCAAAACCTCTTTGTAACTCACGGGGTGATCTTCCTCGAGTCTTGTCATTTGAGCATGATAGACAGACATGTAGCGGGCATAATTTAGCTTTTCATAAGTGAAGCACCAGGGAATCATACTGCGTACACCATGAAGGTGCAGTATCCAGTTTCCTTCCCTAGAAGCACGGATGAGAGCCAACAGAACTTCCACAAGATCGAGATAAGACATCCAGAATGATGCCAGTGGTCCGCTAGTGTTGCAAAGTTCATCTTGATATTCTCCAAACCGGAGAAAGATTTAATTTGCGGATTTGTCATCCAGGAGTGCAGATAGAGTTTGGCTGTCAGTTTTGGCATGTGCGTCTGTGGCAAGGTTTATCAGGCACCGAAGTTTTGGCAAGTCGTTCATGTGTTTTTCTTCTAGCCAGTCTTGGAAACCTCTCCAGATCAGGCGCATCATTGTTTCATAC
Source organism: Coenobita brevimanus (assembly GCF_032717465.1). Classification (NCBI taxonomy): domain Eukaryota; kingdom Metazoa; phylum Arthropoda; class Malacostraca; order Decapoda; family Coenobitidae; genus Coenobita; species Coenobita brevimanus. Next base: position 10,839,681 of record NC_137034.1, read on the forward strand.
ACTATCTTGTGAAGTCGGACACCACGGTTGTATTGTCGACCTTCATTCACACTGTTAATTGACCCTTCCGCAATGATTCCAGCTTCGACTGCCAAATCACGAAGTCCAGATTCTCCAAACCGCTTTCCAATAATGGACAAGAGATTGCATATCGTGTGAAAGGTTCCCATTCTCAATACCACATTCTGGAATGCTTCCTGATTCTGCCAAGTGATTTCTGCTGCCTTTGCGTATAATGCTTGATCAAAAACGCAGATGACTTCTTTCAGATCCAGTGTGATCACTATTTTCTGTATCTGTTCAAGTATTTGATGCACAGTTGACATCTGTGTCGCTGGGGTATTAATAGTAGGCAAGTACCCTACCGAGTCCGGCTTTATATCCGCGTTGTCCCTTGTTAGTATGTTGAAGCCTGTCCACGAGCTTATTTGTTGGTTTGTGGGGTCACTCATCCGCACCAACACCCACGCAAGGTTCTTTTTCTTGGCAGTCACAGCCTCCTTCTGTGCTTCCGCAGGATGAACAGGAGTGATGGCAGGTGGGCTATTCCTTTCTCTGCAATCATAGTGTGGTTGTGTAGGTGCCATTGCAGGCAGTGATCTTTTCTTGTCCTTCCGCATGGTTGTTTGATGAGGACATGGACGAACTGTAGACACCTGTTCCTGGACAATGATCCCATTCACACGATGTGAAGTTCCTGCTCCACTGAGGGTTTCTTCTTGTCTGTCTGTGTTATCATATGCCAATACTGTAGGGACTCTAGCATGTGTTTGAGCTGGTAACAAGACGTCCATTCCAGATTGCTGTTCCAGTTTTTGAAGACAAAGTGCTGTGTCTATTTCTTCTAGTTTGGAGTAGGATATTCCATGGCCCAAACGGTTCAGAATATTAATGATCTCCACATTTCCTGTGAGAGTCTTCACAGCCCATGGCAGAAGAATATGTTTTGATGTCTTCAACTTCCCCAATGTAACCCTGTACATGAGATCTTGGGACATGGACCACACCAGCTTTTGTATCCTGGATTGAATCTCCTTAGAGGCTTTGTGTCCAGCCAGAAGAGTGGTCATAAACAGTTGCAATAGTTTTGGTGTCTTGACGTATTGTTCATCCAGTTCATCTGGGTGTGGTGGCCATGGTTGCTCAGTTTGTTCTGCTTTAATGACTTTTCTCAGAAGTGTTGCAGACTTGGTTAAGGCATGTTCCATACTCTGATCATCAGATGAGTACATGTCGAGCTTTTCCTTCAATGTCATGTAGTCTCTAGCAAGCTCGTCGAATGTGATGTTGTCTGGAATGACCAAGAGTCTGTTGTTGTTTCCAGGAATGATCTTAAGACACGACCCAAATTCTGATTCAATTCTGCGTCGTATGTGTTTCTTGGTGTAAGCCTTGATATCAATCACTCCATCAGCATGCATATATGATACAAGCTTCTCTGTTAAGTTTGTCATGTATTCTATACGATGTTCGGTGATCAGTTCTTTTCTAATATAGTTGAAATGTTTTCTGTAAGCAAATGACTCTGATATAGCGTATTCTTCGTCTTCATTATCTCCAACATCCTGGCATATGGAAGTTCGTTCAGGTCTTTGACGATTGTATTCTATATAGCAAGATTTGTGATAGTGTGCTTCGGCTGCTACCAGTTCACGTGACGTGATGACCAGTATACGTTCGTCAGTCCTCTTCTGGCTTTCGGATCGTTCTTGAGTCAAATATCTGAGGGCAGATTCGCGAACAGTTTTGTCTGCTCGCAGCTCAACTGACTGAATCAGTTTTTCACGAGTGTGGCTCTTGCGGAGGTATTTTGAGTCTTTGTCACAAAATATGCATCTTGCAGAATAGATTCGAGACTTGCTGATACCAGGCTCTCGGGGAATCCGTTGGGGTTGGGAGGTCGACTGTTCGAGATCGACGCTCTCAGCTTCTATTTGGTTCAAAGATTTCTTATGTGTGAAGTCATTACGGCACGATCTTTCATAATATACGTCCGGAATGTCCTCTGTTTGTGAATCTATTTCAAGTATCGGCCCATAGTTTCTTATTCTTGCAGCATCAACAAGTGTCCTCCAGGAATCAATGTTCTTTGGTTTGGTCAAATTTTTCCATAGCACATGTTTGTTACACAGAATACAGAGTGCAGATTCGGTCTTCTGTCGCTTTTCTGAAGGTCCCAGATCTGGATTGTAGTCCTCATCAGAAGCCATATTTCTCACTTAGATATCTGCAAAGAATGAGAAAATAGCGTCATAAATCATCGTTAACAACCGCATGTCTATCGATGTCTGAGAGAATTTTGCGTACACACATGATCCCCATCTTATTATTGCAAGACCTTGAATACTGGAAACACACACATATGAACAAAGGTTTAGTCTGTGGTGATTATCAGAATGAGCTCGATGAAGTGTAACATACATATCGAAATATTGCTAATTTTTGTGATTTTCTACAATATCCGACATAAATAAACTTAAAATCGTTGTAGCGTGAAAAAGCTACAACGTTGGAATGTCCAGCAAGCATTTTTGGTGATGGAGAACCATACTGGATGGCTGGTAAAAGTGGCTTTTAGTACCTCCAGATGGTACCAGTCAGCCAGTTGGCCCATCGACTATCAGGTCATTTCAGCGTAGAAAAAGATCTCTTGGATCTGCAAGAGAAACATAGACAAACGGTAGCATTACCTGGAGGGCAATCAGGGTGTACTAACTTGATTACACACAAGATTAACGTACACTCAGACACACAACCAATATATATACCAGCTTATAGGGTCGCGCATTCACAACGCATCCTGATAAATCAGTGTGTTCAGGAAATGTTAAAACTAGATATTACTGAACCAACTGTTTTTCGTGCCCAAACGAAACGGAGAAATCAGTGCGGTAGTGGATTAGAAAATTAAATCAACACACAATCCCTGACCGGTTTCCTATGCCATTGTTAAGTGACGTCTTACAAAATATTTGACCAGAAAATAATGTATTTTCCACAATCGATTTGCTCAATGGCTATTACCAAATTAGCCTTGAGCAAGAATCACGCAAATACATTGCTTTCTCCATGAATACAGGGCACTACCAATACAATCGAATGCCAATGGGACTGAAGACAGCACAAGGCACTTTCCAAAAACTGATGAATTATGTATGGCCTGGAATGCTGGGAAAAGGAATATTTGTCTATCTAGATGACATTATTATAGCTACTCCAAGTATAGACGAACATCTACAGAAACTAGACCAGCTCCTACAAAAGCTTGCTGATGCTGGCTTAAAAATTAAACTGTTAAAACTCTTAGGCATAGATTAGATGCCCAAGGTATTCACACGTTTGAGGACAAAATACAGGCGGTAAGGAATTTCCCAGACCCCACATATACAAATGATGTAAGACAGTTTGGGGGGCTTGCGGGTTATTACCGCTCCTTTATTAACCAATTCTCTCATATAGCACAACCGTTATTCATTCTACTAAAAAAAGGATGCTGTATTCCAGTGGGAAGAGGAACAAAAATTAGCATTCCATGAATTAAAAGATAAACTTACGTGCGCACCATGCCTTCCCTATCCTAATTTCACAAAACCATTCATTTGCACAGATGCCTCCCTCAAAGGCTTAGGTGCTGTATTGATGCAAGAGGATAAACGAGGAAAATACCACCCCATTGCTTTTGCCAGTAGACAAATAAAAGGAACAGAGAAAAATTACTGTACAACAGACTTAGAAGCCCTAGCAGTAGTATTAGCTCTACAGAAATTTCGTGACCTCGTGTACGGATACGAAATTCACCTATACACAGACCACAAGCCTCTCGTGGGCATGTTCCAAGAAAAGCTCCTCTCTGGGAGGAGAGCACGATGGAAATATAAAATCCAGAATTACAATGTAAACATTCACTTCATAAAAGGTAAGGTAAATTTAGTGGCAGATGCCCTATCACGGAACCCGTTAGCCAATGTTGCTACAATAAGTCCACGGGAATCACATACTAACAATGATGAAACGATCCCCACAAATCAAGAAATTTCACATGCACAAAGACAGGACCCAGTATGGACTCTAAAGTAATATATCATCTCGAGTCAGACGATGATGTACCATTACCCAAGTTTCAGGTACCATCTGAACAATTCACGGTGGTAAACAACGCCTTATATAGGGTAATTCCAGGACAAACAAATCATAGAAAAAATAATAGGCAGTTAGTTATTCCTAGTACAGTGATATCTCACATTTCAAGGGTAATACACGATAGTCCACATGCAGGGCATCCTGGCAAGGACAGGACAATCAGGCAGGCCCGGGTGTCATATTATTGGCCAACATTATTAAAATGCAGAATAGTGCCCCCGACAACGCCCAGACACCCCCACAAGGACCCCACAGAGGAGCAACGACAGCGCACCGGGACTCAGAGCGACAACGGCATAAGACAGCCCGAGCCGCGCGCCCCTATGATTCAGAACTCGCCCGCCGCCACCATAGCAGGAATACTAGACTACCTTCCGGGCGAGCCTTCCCCAACCAGATAAGGGGTGGAGCTGCCTATCCAGCTCCTGCCAGCACCCCAGAGACGGCCTGTAGCCGCTCTGAGGGTTTTAAGGAGACGGCCTGTAGCCACTCTCGCCTTCATCAGGAGACGGCCTGTAGCTGCTCTGAAGATGTCTTCCTTGAGACGCCTGTAGCCACTTGCTCCTCGCTAAGGAGACGGCCTGTAGCCGCTCTGAGGGTAATCAGGAGACGGTCTGAAGCTGCTCCAAAGGTGTTCTTCCTGAGACGGCCTGTAGCCGCTCAAACTCTCTCCTGAAGGAGACGGCCTGTAGCTGCTCCCGCCTTCGTCAGGAGACGGCCTGTAGCCGCTCCCGCCTTCATCAGGAAATGGCCTGTAGCTGCTTCAAAGGTATTCCCCATGAGACGGCCTGTAGCCGCTCACCCCTCCTGAAGGAGACGGCCTGTAGCTGCTCTGAGGGTAACGAGGAGATGGTCTGTAGCTGCTCTCGCCTTCATCAGGAGACAGCCTGTAGCTGCTCCGAAGGTGTTCACCCTGAGACAGCCTGTAGCCGCTCAACACCCCTCCTGAAGGAGATGGCCTGTAGCTGCTCCCAACTTCGTCAGGAGATGGCCTGTAGCCGCTCCAAAAGTGCTTTTGGGTCTGCTGGCAGCCACCCACCCTCCCAGGCCACTGCCAGTAGCCAGGCCTTGGTGGCGGCCTGTAGCCACGCCCCCAGGAAGCCATGACCAGTAGCCAGGCCCTAAGGCAGGAGACGGCCTGTAGCCACTCCGCTGCCTGGAACTGCCGTCTGTTCCCCGACCCCTGACACAGAGGGAGTCTTGGGCCTAGAGAAGTATTGGTGAGGCCCCATAGTCTCCCCCAGCCTCTGCTCCCTACAACTGGCTCTGGAGGAGACCCACCTGACAGACCCCGACGCAGACCGGTGCTACAGCCCCTTCCTGTTGGCGCCGCCCAGTCCCGGGGACCGCAGCCCTTGGGAACCCCAGACCGCCCCCAGAACTCCCGGGTGGGAACTGCCCACACCTCAACGGTGGAGGTCCTCATCCTCCGTCAGGAGCCTAAACGATCAATTCAGGCAATTGTTTGGCCCCAGCCCTGAAGGCTGCACTCCTGTCCCCAGCCCTGAGAGCGCGGGACCCTTCCCCACCCACAGCCCTGGATGAGAAAGGACGCCCCTGGGCATCATCCCGTGGCCTCTAGGTACGGAGGCCCCCGGAGGTGCCCAGCCCTGTCAGTAGTGGAACTGTGCCGCCCCTCCACCCATGCACCTGACCGCCATGGCGCCACATTCAACCAGAGTGGCAATAATAGTGTAGCGTCAGTGATCAAATGGTGCAAAGACAGAATAGTGAACTAACCCTCTAATGGAAGTCAGTAATAATACCAAAGTGGTGAAGTGCATAATAACTACAGTGAACAGTGGATGTGACCAAGGAGTACAAGAGATGGAGCAGTGAGCTACCCCTCTGATAAGAGTGAATAACGATACCAAAGTGGTGGAGTGAGTGACAGTAACAGTTTAAACACAAAATACGAGTCGAGGGTAACGAGGTAAATACGCTACCATCAGAAAATATCTCATAGTACTTAGGCCATAATCAGACCCCAGTGCCTTAAGCAACACTCCCCAGTGAGGAAAAACCTTAACAGCTCCACAAGCATAGAAAACCTGACTTCCCTAATTAAGGACACTCTGCCTCAAGTGCTATTCACTGTGACCAAAAAACAGTATCCTGCGAGATACTGCTAACCATATTTAGACATAAGAGTTTGTAATCGCCCAGTGTACTTGTGCCTGTAACATCTACTCATTTCCCTGTCTCGAAAGAGAGCCCCGCTATACACTAGGCATTTACGGGACGGGAAGCCGAACCCAAAACACCTAGCATTACACTGCTGGACAGTGGTGGTTCTTCACCCGGGTATACGAGAGAGGTAATCAGGAAATAGCAGAAAAAATGGCAACCAAATCACACGTGCAATTGCCCAAGTTCGACCCCAAACAGTATGATGTTCACACATACCTGGCGATTATTAAACCTTTGCTAGATATCAGTTTTGAAAACGACCAACAGAAAATTGCAGTTACACTCACACTGCTGGGCAAAGCGGTAGCTAATATAGCATCCAAAATCACTCCGGGGCTCACCTGGCTGATTTTCACAAGACTCGTGATCCAAGCCATCACCCTATCACTAGGGAAAGTGGTGGCACTATCCCAACTGGATAGTTAACTTTCGATGGGAACTTAGACGATACCTTAATCCGGGCAAGACGCCTGGTCACCGCTGCCTACCCGGAGGCAGATGATGAAACCCGGGAACAACACACCTTTAAAATACTCTCCTGAGAGTGCTCCCCAGTGTAGTCAAAGAGCACTTTACAAACCATGATCTGACTGGAGACGTGGATAAGGATGTACAACTGATACGGCATCTCCTGACCTCCCGCCCTGCACCCCAGTAAATCAATGTGGTGATGAGTTTTCCCACCAAAATTCCGGCTCCCCTAGTCAAGCCATGTCCACCTATGTCCCGTACCAGCCCCACCCCAGCACCTAGCCCGCCTAGGGCACACCCCACACACCGGTGCCCCACCCACAGGGAGAACCCCAACCTCATCTTAGTAAATCCCTGGGAATTCTCGGCATGCAGCTCCAGGTGCCCACTGCACGATATCAGAGATTAGTTAAAGGCTGCACGATGGAAAGCTACCACCCCAGGCCAATGCAAAGTTTCCTCTCTAGAGGATGAGGTAACAGAAGACGAACCTGCACTTGTGGAGGAGACCGACCACGGGGAACAGGAGCTGGAGCAAGAAGAAGGAGGCCCAAGACAGCTGGATTTTTAGGTCCACCTCCGCACCCTCCCACGGTGGTGGGGGCCATTTCCCCCAAATATCGACCCCCAGTTTACCACAAGATGAAGCTGAATAGGGTGAAAGCCAGACTTCTGGTCGATACGGGAGCGGCCAGATCCTGCATTTATAGCCATTACTTCTCCCGTTACAAATCGACCTTTGGCCCACTTCGCCCCACAGCTACTCACCTTGTGGATGTGGGGGATGGACCCCTGCCCATCCGTGGGGAGACACAGGCCCTAAGAGTTGACACCCACCAACCGGTGTCGACCCAACATCAGTTCATAATATTCGACTCTTCCTGCTGAAACTACAACGAATACCTGGGGTTGGACCTGTTGCAGAAGTTAGGAGCCACCATAGATTGCCGCAACAGACAGCTCCAGTTCCGTACACTACCCGACCCTCCCCCCCAGGCCGTCTGCACCTGCACGCCACGGCCACGGCCAGAAGGCTCAGCCCCCCCCCCACTTCCTTCCATCCTCCTTCACCCCCCTCCCTCTTTTCCTGTCACCATTTCCTCTGCCATCACCATTCCCCCCCACCACGAAGCTTGGGTGCCCCTTAACCGGCTCTCCAGCCCCTCCATCCTATTCTCCCCACTCCTGCCGCCTGGAACCCTCTCGGCCTGCCTTCTGCCCCCAACTTTTTTTCCTTTCCATCACAAGGCAGTCAGGATTGCCAACCTCACCCCCTCACCCCTCACCCTCCCAAAAGGGCTCATAATCGGAGAGATGGAGGAAGCTGACCCCTGTGCCCCTTCCCCCTCCCACTCCCCTGCCCCCCTGCCCCCTATCCCCGACCATCTCTCCACCCATCAGTCAGACACCCTCCGCCGCCTACTCCTGGATTTCCAGGATCTGTTCGCAGCAGGACCAGCTGACATCAGACACACCACCTACGACGGGCCCCCCGATTCGACAGCCATCCTGACAGAAGAACCCCAAACAGTGGGAAGAGAAAGACTGTCAGGTACAGGAGATGATCAAAGCTGGAGTCGTCTCCCCCTCCACCAGCCCCTGGTCCTCCCCCGTCATCCTCTTTTAAAAAAGGATGGCTCGATGCGGTTCTGTGTCAACTACCGCTGGCTTAACAACGTAATTACCAAAGACGCCACTCCACTCCCACGCATAGACGATTCCCTGGATTCCCTGTATGGAGCCACCTGGTTCTCTACCTTTGACCTCCAGTCGGCGTATTGGCAGGTCCCAGTGCGCGCCAGGAGGATAGAGGCAAAACTGCTTTCTCGACCAGCAACGGGAAACACTACGAGTTTAATGTCCTGCCGTTCAGCCTCTGCAATGCCCCAGCCACCTTCTCCAAATTAATGGAATCCGTCCTCAGTGGTCTCACGTGGGAGATCTGTCTTGCGTACTTGGACGACGTCATTGTTTTCAGCCAGACTTGGGCCAACCACCTGCAGCGCTTCCATCGGGTTTTCACCGGGATCCAACAGGCAGGCCTCAAACTCCAGCACACCAAGTGTGTCTTGGCGGCCAGAACCATCTCTTTCCTGGGGCACTTCATCTCCCAGGCAGGCATATCTCCTGACTCTGACAAATTCCGGACCATTGTGGACATACCCCCACCACAGGACGTTCACGGGATCAGGACCTTCCTCGGCTTGACGTCCTATTACCGCCGCTTCATGAAGGGGATTGCCCACATCGCCAAACCATTTCACGACCTTTACCCATAAGGGGGAACCATTCCTCTGGACAGACGAGAGACGAGCTGCCTTCCAGCAGCTTAAAACAAGCTCGTTTCCGCCCCCATCGTGGCCTTTCCTGCCTATGCCCTGCCTTTCTGCCTCTATACCAACGTCTCCCTCCTTGCCATCAGTGCTGTGCTAGCGCAAGTCCAAGAGGGCCACGAACACATCATCGCCTGTGCCAGTCATACCCTAAATCAGGTGGAGAAAAACTATGCTGCCACCAGGCGAGAGTGCTTGGTCATCATTTGGGTGCTTGAGCACTTCCGGGCATACCTCTCTGGGACCCAAGTCACCATCATTACAGACCACCAGTCCCTCCAGTGGTTATGACAGTCTGACACCCACAATGCCCAGCTCATCTGATGGTGTGAAACCCTGGAGGAATTCAATTATGAAATTTCATACCGCCCCGGCAAACTCCATACCAACGCGGACGCCCACTCTCGGCTCCCCATTCACTCCGCCCAGCCAGAGCCAGACCTCCTCCAACAGTGGCATCACATGGAACGGCCCCCATGGATCCCCCAGCATCTTTTTGCCAGCATGTATTGCCAGGATGACCACCTCCTAACCCCATCAGGTCATATCCTCCTAGCCCTTGACACAGCCCTCGACACCCCGCGACACCTGCACACCCACAACGGCATGCACCTAGGTACAAAATGCTGCTGCAGGTTTTGAATAACACCTACTGGGTGCCCAATCCCTCCGCCCTAGCCAAAGAAATCCAAACCTACTGTGCCTGCGCCCTTGGTAAAGACATCACCCATACCACAGGACCATTGGGCCATATCACTGCCCACAAACCCTGGCAGCTGTTAGTGATTGACGTGGTGGGACCCGTACCTCCAAAATCGGGCTATAGATACGTTATCACTTCCATCGACACATACTCCAAATTCGTCGTGGCCTGCCCAGCAAAGGAACACCACACTGTTGCAGTGGCCGACACCCTCCTTTGGCATGTGTTCCCCTACTTTGGCATCCCTCAAGCGATCCGCTCAGACAACGCACCTGAATTCACTGGTAAGATCTGGGAAGAGCTGGCCAATATCTTCGGGTACAACATCTCCCACTCCTGCCCCTACTGGCCACAAAGAAATGCAGTATGCGAGCGCAGCCATCGTACATTGATGAATCAGCTCCGCACCCGAATAGAAACCACTAAGAACGATGACTGGCCCACCCATGTATAAATCTTACAATGGGGCATCAACTCCTGCCCCCGAGAGGATGGAATTTCGCCATATGAGCGAATGTTTGGGGAAACACTCCTCCTTCTGCCCCTTCGGCAGCATCTGCAACCCTCCACCTCCGCCCCCACAACAGATCCACTACACCACCTCAAACGCTGCTTGACCCACCTCCAACACAACCTGGACCTCAGTCCCGACACTGCCTCCAACCCCTATAAGCCGGGTGACACAGTCATGATAGCCCAGCTCCCTACTCCCCACAAGCTCGCACCACGCTTCACGGGACCCCACACCATCACCCGCGTCCCTAACACCTAACAGGTCACCGTCAACTACCATGGTACTCCTCGCACCCTCCGAAACCAGCACGTGTGCCCCTTCCACACTCCTGCCCCCGCTGCCTCGGCCCTGTGCCCCATCCCACCCTCTACTGCTGCGCTGCCCCCTCCTACCACCTATGACTGCTACATCTCCTCCTCCCCACCCCCCTCTCCCTTCCCCTCCCCTGCTGCTTCCACCTCACTGGCCGTCACGCCGCATCACACCTCACCTGACAATCCACCGACACCACCAATGCCCTGCTGCTCCCCCACCTCTTCCCTACCTGCCACCCCCTCCCCTGAGCCCAGCACCATGTGTCCCGCCCCCACCCCCACACCCCCGCCCCAGTCATCACCCACCACCACCCCCACACCCTCCAGCCCACTGCCCACACACACCCCCACTCCCGCCTACACCACCCCTGGCCTCAGGACACCACTGCCCACTTACCCTACCCCCAGCTCCCCATGCCGTGCTGCCAACACCCCAACCACCCCATGCCCGCCCTTACGTGCCCCATGCACCTCACACCCACGCCAACTCCGCACACCCACATCACCACCCACACCCACCCTCAAAACAACCATCACACGCTCCGGGCGCCTCTCCCGCCCACCCGCCTGATACACCCACTCTCCCACCCCACCCGCCTTGCCGCAAAATCACACTCCTACCCCTGCCCAAAACCATCTCACACTCATGATATATCAAGCACAAATCCCAGCCATCTACACTCCCCAGAGACACTATGCCGCATTACCCCAGCATTAAACCCCACACCCACCATCCGTTTCAAGCAATCAACACCATATCACGGACAACAACTACCACCATGAAAATATGGCGAGCTGTATGGGCACCTTCCCTTGGACGTAACCAGCAAGTCCGAGGACCACACCACCTTCTGCAACTCCTCTGCTCCTCCACCGCCAAATCCACCCTCTTCCTCACCTGCGATGAGGATCAAGACGAGAACGCTGCCTCCACAGCCTGGCACGCTCTCCTCCAACACCTGCTGCCAGTCTACGCCATCTACGACATCAAAGTTTACCACCTCCAGTCACGGGGACGTGACTTTTTCCCAGCAGACGGTGGTAAAATGCAGAATAATGCCCTCGAGAATGCCCAGACACCCATACAAGAAGCCCACAGAGGAGCAATGACAGTGTGCCGGGACTGGGAGTGACAACGGTATAAGTCAGCCCGGTCCGCGCGCCCCTATGACCCAGAGCTCGCCCGCCGCCACCATAGCAGGAATACCAGACTACCTTTCGGGCGAGCCTTCACCAACCAGCTAAGGGGTGGAGCTGCCTATCCAGTTCCCGCCAGCACCCCAGAGATGGCCTGTAGCCGCTCACCCCTCACTAAGGAGACGGCCTGTAGCTGCTCTGAGGGTTTCAAGGAGATGGCCTGTAGCCGCTTTGAAGGTGTCTTCCTTGAGATGACCTGTACCCGCTCACCCCTCGATAAGGAGACGGCCTGTAGCCGCTCTGAGGGTAATCAGGAGACGGCCTGCAGCTGCTTCGAAGGTGTTTCCCCTGAGACGGCCTGTAGCCGCTCACTCCTCCTGAAGGAGACAGCCTGTAGCCACTCTGAGGGTAATGAGGAGTTGGCCTGTAGCCACTCCCGCCTTCATCAGGAGACGGCCTGTAGCCACTCCTAAGGTGTTCCCCCTGAGACAGCCTGTAGCTGCTCAACACCCCTCCCGAAGGAGACGGCCTGTAGCCACTCCCGCCTTTGTCAGGAGATAGCCTGTAGCCACTTCGAAGGTGTTCCCCCTGAGACGGCCTGTAGCCACTCAACACCCCTCCTGAAGGAGATGGCCTGTAGCCGCTCCCACCTTCATCAGGAGACGGCCTGTAGCTGCTCCGAAGGTGCCTTTGGATCTGCTGGCAGCCACCCACCCTCCCAGGCCACGGCCAGTAGCCGGGCCTTGGCGATGGCCTGTAGCCACGCCCCCAGGAAGCCACGGCCAGTAGCTGGGCCCTACAGCAGGAGACGGCCTGTAGCCACTCCTCTGCTTGGAACTGCCACCTGTTCCCCGACCCCTGACACAGAGGGAGTCTCGGGTCTAGAAAAGTATTGGAGAGGCCCCGTAGTCTCTCCCGGCCTCTGCTCCCTACAACTGATTCTGGAGGAGACCCATGCAGACCGATGCCGCAGCCCCTTCCTGTCGGCGCCACCCAGCCCCGGGGACCGTGGCCCTCAGGAACTCCAGACTGCCCCCAGAACTCCTAGGCAGGAACTCCTCACACCTCGATGGCGGAGGTCCTCATCCTCTGTCAGGAGCCTGAACGACTGATTCAGGCAATTGTTCGGCCCCAGCCCTAAGGGCCGCACTCCTGACCCCAGCCCTGAGAGTGCGGGACCCTTCGCCACCCACAGCCCTCGATGAGAACGGACGCCCCTGCGCGTGATCCCGTGCCCTCTAGGTACAGAGGCCCCCAGAGATGCTGAGCCCCGTCAGTAACGGAGCTGTGCCGTGCACCTGACCGCCACGGCGCCACATTCAACCAGAGTGACAATAATAGTGTAGTGTCAGTGTTCAAATGGTGCAAAGGCAGAATAGTGAACTAACCCTCTAATCGAAGTCAGTAATAATACCAAAGTGGTGGAGTTCATAATAACTACAGTGAACAGTGTATGTGATCAAGGAGTACAAGAGATGGAGCAGTTAGCTACCCCTTTGATAATAGTGAATAACGATACCAAAGTGGTGGAGTGAGTGACAGTAACATTTTAAACACAAAATAAGAGTCGAGGGTAACGAGGTAAATACGCTACCATGAGAAAATATCTCATAGTACTAAGACCATAATCAGACCCCAGTGCCTTAAGCAACACTCCCCAGGGAGGAATAACTTTAACAACTCCACACGCATAGAAAACCTGGACTTCCCTAATTAAGGACACTCTGCCTTAAGTGCTATTCACTGTGACCCAAAAACAGTATCCTGCGAGATACTGCAAACCATATTTAGACATAAGAGTTTGTAATCGCCCTGTGTACTTGTGCCCGTAACATCTACTCGTTCCCCTGTCCAACTAAGTAATACACGCGTAAGGTTGTTGCCTGGAGTTTTGTGTCCTGCTTCTCTCTTATTTGTCTAAGCCCCAGTCTCAAAAGAGAGCCCCGCTATACGCTAGGCGTTTACGGGACGGGAAGCCGAACCTAAAACACCTAGGATTACAGTTACGAAAAGACATACATAATCACATAGACAGATGCGAGTCATGTGCGAAACATAAAGGTTACATATTATCACTTGCACCTATAGGACAATATCCTGTACCTAGACAACCGTGGGACACTGTCGCTGTTGATTTACTTAAATTACCCTTAACTACCAATGACAATCAATATCTTTTTGTTGCAACTGATCACTTCTCACGATTTGTGATCTTGGTTCCAATTAAGGATAAAATAGCAGACACAGGTGCACGGGTATTCATTGATAGTGTGATCTGTAGGTTCACCACACCAAAGGTGCTAATAGGCTACAGTGGTGGTGAATTTAATTCTGAAATTTTACAAGAAATATGTAAACAATACAATATAAAGAAAGTTAATATCTTTACCTACCATCCAGCTTCCAATGGATTGGTGGAAAGGCAGAATAAAAAAAAAAATATTAGATGTACTGCAGCACATTCTCAATGAAAATTACGCAAACTGGGATGACTGGATCCCTAGAATTGAAGCATCACTTAACTGTGCAATTAATAAATCAATAGGAGATGCACCTCATTTCATCATTTACATGTCAGACAAACGTTTCCTTTATGAGCCGTTAGAGGGCGAGTAAATTCCCATATATAATTATGACGATTATCCTAAACTTCGCTTATGTGAATTTCAAGAAATACACACAAAGGTAAAGAAGCAGTTAGCAATGTCCAAGGAAGAAATGACAGAATCATTTAATAAGAAGGCAAAAGAATCAAATATCTGCATAGGTGATATTGTCTATAGCCTCATTCAAACTAAAATTAACTGTCACCTAAATTTGAGGGCCCATACAGAGTAATCAAGAGAAGAGACAATAAGGTAATGATTAAGTCACTGTCAAGTGACGAAGAAAAAGAAACACATATTGATCACTTAAAAAAGGTCTCAAGAAATTTAGCTTGCAACTATAAAACACCAGAAACAACCGAAAACCCTAGTACACACGGTGAAAATAAGCCTGAAGCAATCAACACATATCGGAATAAATTGCGGTCGCATACCAAACAGACAAACATAGGTGCAACCAATACAGCTCTCACGATAACAGGTCATTTACATGACTTAGGAATCGATTTAGACTCCTTTTATAGGTAATAGGATTAAACAGGCCAAGATATCTGTATTATTCATATTCGCTATCATCACCCTTAGCATAACTTGCTAACAACAGTGGATTAGATCTCTTATACAGTTGTTCTTTCGGTAGGTAAAGATGAGGCGAATAATTCCATGGATCATGTTCCTGTTGATATCAAGAGGATCACTTCACTTACATCCTCAACATGTAGTCCGACAGGGGTGCCTGATAGCCCCAACAGCCTCAACAGCAATTGTACAGGACATAATAGTACCGAAGTTAGTTTGGACATATTGCAAGACATACCAATAATGTTACAGAAGGTATCAGGACCACTTAGATCTCTGGAAGAGGTATTAAAACACCCTTCTTCACATGATCACCCCACACAGGAAGTAGCTGAATTAATTAAATTAACTGACTGGAAGCTAGAACAGGCTAAGCACGTGATGATCACCATGATCCAGGATATCCCATCAGCAGGGAGTAACGCACTTGAGACAAGAAACATCACACATACACGTTACAGACGCGGTTTGTTCGACCTAGGTGGAGCAATTTTAGGCAACATTTTTTAATTAGCTACAGAAAATGATCTAGAGGAAATAAGTAAAAAATTTAACAAAATAGCACAAATTCTTTCATACCAACATAAGTTAGCTGATACTCAGAACACTTTAATGCTGACGATTGTAAAGAACCTAAGGAAGGCTTAAGCATCAACTCTAGGAATTGTGGAGAAGGTAAATGCACTAGAAGGTAACAATACACTATTCCAACACCTCTCTGTGATCATAGAACATATTGACGTAATAATACTACAGTTAGACAATACTAGAGCTCAGTATCAGGCCTTCATGAAAGGAATTGCTAATGCTGGTAACGGAAAGATCACCATTAATTTACTGTCCATTCACAACCTCCGGCAAATAATTAATCAAGGCATACATAAGCATGAATTGAAGCCATTGTTTGAGGAAAGAAATTTGATGTTAAATTATCCATATTTGGAAGCAACACTCACAACATCAATAATAGTTCATGTACCATTCGTAACGGATGACTTTTTCACAGTCTATCAAATATACCATTTTCCTTCTAAGAAAGATGACTCATTAGTCTCCATCAACATCAAAACAGAAGTCATCATGGTCTCGAAGAAACAGGACGCCGTCACTTTCACTAGTAAAACAACAATTGAACACAAATGTCGCACATCATTACATTCATTTCACCTTTGTCCTGCGTACATCTTCACGTTTCAGCCAGCTGAGACAGTCCTTTGTGAAAAGGCCATCATAAAAGATCATGACATCCCTCATCATTACAACTTCACATTTGCTCCTGATAAACTCATCCATCATCAACGCATTGGACACTCACAGTTCTTCTATTTCACTCAATATACTGTACATCAGTTTTTGTGACTTGCCCAGACACACCTCCAGCCGATACATCAGCATCTGGTTTATATATCTCACCAGATTACTGTGCAGTCCTGACACCTACACTATCCACCTTGCCCACTAAAAACCATTATGCCATTCTCAACCACACCCACAAATACTTCCAGCCACTGCCTTGGATGAAATTACATGTAAGTGCACACATTAAGTTGACTTCACTCAAGTATGAAACCATGCAGTTAATAAATTAGACAAAACAACCTTGGGAAGTATACAGTAAGATTATGTTTAACCAATATTATTTATACAGCCCAGCTCCAGTCATCTTTGTATTTTCTCCATCATATTTACTGTATTAATTTTGGCCATGCACAGAATGGAAGCAAGGAATGCTAACCTGGAATCAGTGTTTAAGAACTGCTCTGTACGAGCGAGACAAAACTAGTAAATATTGTAAATATTGTATATATATCTTCCATCAAATAACAAAATATGGGTTACACATAATATAGGCTTACTTTAATTATACTATCATATCTCATATATATATATATCTATATATCTATATATATATAGATATATATCTATATATATCTATATATATAGATATATATCTATATATATATATATATGTGTGTGTGTGTGTGTGTGTTATGCAGGGTGTTTAAGGGTCGGCTTCCCGTCCCTTGAACGCCTAGTTTGCAGCTGGGTTCCCTTTCTAGACTGGAGCTTAGACAAATAAGAGACAGGCGGGGCACAAAACTCAGGGCAACAACCTTACACGTACAATCGGTGCCATTGAAGTTTGCCGGGTTGAGAGGGCCGGCAAACTGATATGGCGTAAACTGAACCATCCTCCTAGACGTGGTATAAAATACGCCAGTGCAGTTTGCCGCCACATGAGGAACAAGGCATTATCAAGTGATACTGTTGCACAGATCATAGGTCTGCATAAATTGGGTCACCCAACAAGAGAAATCGTTAGAGCAACACGTGCTAGTGAGCGATCTGTGCGGAACTGGGTGAAACGTATTCGTGATGTTGGAGGCGTGGACATGCCGGTCCATAAAGCTCGCCCAGGAAGGGCCAGAAAGGCATCAGATCGTATTAAAAACATTATCAAGAGGCAAATAGAGTCTAATCCTCGATTGTCTGCAAGAGCTTCGAAACAAAGCAACAAACAACTGCTGCAGCACGTGTCTGTGAGAAGTGTGAGCAGGATTCTTCACCGCCTTGGATACAGAAGCCACCGGCCTCGTCGCAAGATAATTCTCACAAGACTGCGGAGACAACGTAGGGTTCATTTTCCAAAGAAATATGGGATGTGGAGTAAGGAACATTGGCCTTCTGTTTTGTGGAGTGATGAGTCCACGTTCACTGTAGTTTCTAACCGTGGACAGAAAGCAATGACTCCTTTGACCCTCGTTACACGTGTAGCACCGTAAAACACCCTGATTCTCTGATTGTGTCGGGTTCTTTTTCCTATTACGGTGCAGGTGAACTTGTGGTGCTTCCTAAAAATGTGACTATGAACCAGTATAACTACCTGGAGCTCCTTTGTGACAATTTACCCAGCTCATTTCAGAAGTGTCGTGTTAAAGTATTTCAACAAGATGGGGCTCCCTGTCACACAACTAAATCTGTTATTCAGTGGCTACGAGACTGTTGTGTGCCCTTCTTTGATGATTGGCCTGGAAACTCACCGGATTTAAATCCGATCGAAAATCTCTGGATGATCATAAAGCGTGGTTTGCAAAACAAGGACACCAGCTCCCTGCCAAGACTTGAGGCGGTCATTCGTGAGTTATAGGATAATATACCATTAGAAAAGTTACAGACCCTTGCAGATTCAGTTCCCAAACTCTTCAGGAAACAATCAAACGTCGAGGACAAACAACACACTAAAGTTTTGGTGAGTGGAGTTTTTTCATGTCCAACTCCATACTTTATGTTTCTGATTACTGTGGTGGAGAGGGGTGGCAAACTTCAATGTCTCTGACTGTATATTGACAAATTCTAAATGTGGAACAGGCAGATGTCACAAAACAGGAATCTAGACAATTATATGACATGTACTGGGATCATGGGTAGTAGTATCACGCAGGATGCTGTTTGGACAATAGGTCTGGGTCAAATTTGATAGCACAATGAACAGCACTTATGAGGTTGGGTCGGAAAATTAGTCACTGATACATTAGGAGAAATCTACACTGTTATTAGGATGGGTGGCTCCGTTCTAGGTCTTATGTCGCGGAAGAACTATATTACTAGAGCCGAGGTACACATTCACTGAGGTCACTGTAATCACTGCTCGGCTTTTCCTCCCTGTCACTGTTTCACTGGTGGTCTACACTTCCGTCACTATATCACTGGCAGATCTTTGACTTAATTTCCCTCAAAACATCTTAACGTGCTGCCCTGTATCTCTGTCACTGCTTCACTGTCACTGCACTTTCACTATCACTCACTGTCAGAATTGGGTAGGGTGACGGTATTGGCAGAGGGCGGCGGGAGAGCTCACAGCCCGGCTCCTGATGGGGGCTGAGCTTTGCCAGGGGCCTCTGTGTCCTGCGGCCACGGGATCACTAGTAGGGGCATCCTCTCTCATCTGGGGCTACTTGCAGAGAAAGGCCACGCACTGTCGGGGCTGGGAACTGGGGTACAGCCCTTGGGACTGGGGCCGAAGTTTCCTAAAGCATTCACTCAGGGGCCTAATGGAGGATGAGTGTCTCCTGCATCTTGGAGGGGAGAGGTCTCGCCCGGGGGTTGCCTTTGAGGTCCGTTGGCTGCCGTCTCCTGCCATCGGGGATGCTGTCAGGAGTGGGCTGCGGCGTCAGGCTGCATCGGAGTCTGTCAGGTAGGGTCCCTCCGGAGCCGGCTGGGCAGAGAATAACACTGGAGATAGCACAGGGCCTCTCCATGGGTCCTCGGGGCTGAAACCTTCCTCCTGAAGGTTGCCTCGCTCGTGGTGGACAGCAGGGTTGTCTGCGCCCCCGCCTATCAGCAGGTCTCATGGCAGATCACCTTCTCGTAGTGGAGTCACAGGGGGTGAGGGGCTTTGGTGCTCCTCCCTGGCGCGGCTACGGGCCATCGCTGGGTTCCTGTGGGCAACAAAACAAGGGCGGTTGCTGGCCGTCCCTTTGTCGTAGGTGCAGCTACCGGCTGTCGCCGTGGCCTGACCTTGACAGGGGTGCAGGTGAAGTGCAGCTACCGGCTGTTGCTGAAGTCCCGTGTGGAGGATGACATGTCGACGAGGAGTGGCTACAGGCCGTCTCCCACCGATGGGCGTGGCTACCGGCTGTCACCTGTGTCGTGTCCTCTGAGGCAACTACAGGAGGAGGGGGGACATACCCTTCTCTCCCTGGCATGGCTACTGGCCATCGCTGGTTCCTGCAGGGGGGTATAGCAGCACCTGACAGGGGAGTGGCTACAGGCCGTCTCCTGCCATGTGGCCTGGCTACAGGCTATGGCCATTCAAGGGCGTGGCTACCGGCTGTCGCCTGAGCCTGGCTGCAGGCCGTGGCTCTTAGGGGGGAGCGGCTACCGGCTGTCTCCTGAAAGGCAGAGCGGCTACAGGCCATCTTTGGGAAGCCTTCCAAGCAGCTACCGGCCATCTCCTGAAGAGCTGAGCAGCTCCTGGCTGTCTCACAAAGGGCACGGCTGCTTGCCGTCACTGGGGTGCTGCTTGGAGCTGAGGAAGTAGCTCCACCCTAATCCTATTGAGGGTCAGCTCGCCCGCAAGGTTGTCTCCATTTTCTGCTATGGTGGTGGCGGACGAGTTCTGGGTCATAGGGGCCCACGGCCCGGGCGGACTTACTTCCTTGTCACCCTGAGTTGGGCTGCACTCTATCCGCCCCTCGATAGGCTCCTCCTGCGGGTGTTGTGGTGCCCTCTGTGACTAATTCCGGCATTTTAATATATATATATATATAAAATGCTAGGTGTTTTAGGGCTGGCTTCCCGTCCCTGTAACGCCTAGTGTGTAGCTGAGTTCTCTTTCTGTACCAGAGCTTAGACAAATAAGAGAGAGGCAGGACACAAAAACTCGAGGCAACAACCTTACATGTGTATTGCTAATTTCTACAGTGGAATGGGCAGATGTCACAAATACAGTTATGCTGAACAATTTTAATTCTAAGGCTTAGATATCGGGTGTTAGTATTGCACAGGATACTGTTTAGGACAAGGTCAGGTAAGGTGAATAGCACTTAGGGCAGTGAAGCTAAACACTACTATTTGGGAAAGTCTAGGTTCTGTATGCTGGCGGAGTTTGTGGCATTGTTTTCACTGCTGGCAGGTTAACTGGTTTATCTGTCGTGTCGTCAATTATTACTGATGCACTGGGGCCTCTGTATGATCTTAATGCGAGGCAGAGTCACTATATATGGTAGCGTGTTCACTTGAGACAGACCCTTATTTCACTGCCTTGCTGTGTTCACTGTTTCACTGTTATCTTACTTATATCACTTTTCTTTTATATTGTTACTGATGCTTTCTCACTGACTCCATATTCTGATAACTCACTGTTCTGCCCTTGTTTCACTATGTCACGAACACTGTGCTTTCACTTTCACTCACTTTCGGGACTGGGCCTACTGGCGGTCAGGTACAAGGGCGGCGGGAATGGCTCAGCCTCACTACTGATGGGGCTGAGCTCCGCCAAGGGCCTTCATATTCGGGGGCCACGGGATCACGCATAGGGGCGTTCTCTCTCGTCCTGGGCTGCTGGTGGCGAAGGGTCCCGTTCTTTCAGGGCTCGGGGTGGGAGTCTGGCCCTCAGGGCTGGGGCTGAACACCTGCCTGATCTTCTTGCTCAGGCGCCTGACAGAGGATGAAGATCTCCAGCCTCGGGGTGAGAGATGTCCCACCTGGGGGTCCTGGGGGCGGTCTGGAGTCCCAGGGGCTGTGGTCTCCAGCGGTTGGGGATGCTGCCAGGAGTGGGCTGTGGTGTCGGCCTCCATCGTGGTCGGTCAAGCGGGTCTACTCAGGAACCAGCTGTAGTGAGAAGAACCCAGTGGTAGTTACGGGGCCTCTCCAGTACTTCTCCGGGCTGGGGTCTCCCTCTGGGTCGTAAGTCGGTGGGCAGGAGTCAGCACCTGATGGAGGAATGGCTACCAGCCGTCTCCTGCTGTAGGGCCTGGCTACTGGCCGTGGCCTTCTAGGGACGTGGCTACCTGCCGTCGCTAAGGCCCATCTACTGGAGGTGGCCTGGAGAAGGGAGCAGCTACTTACGTTGTGCGACCCCTTGTACTGATGCTTTGAAGTATATATTATTCATAGACTTTACGCTAAACTGCATTTTTCTCATATCGTTATTCTGATAATTATGCGTTCAACCGATGTGGGTCACTTACAGTATTTTCATTGTTAATTTTATTATAGCCTACATAGTTAATAATTCAGCGACTTATAGCATCTTCTAGAGACCGATCTAACGACTTTTACCTTGCAAGAGTTGGTAGTGCTGTTAGGGATCCAATCTGAAAAGGAAGCCTGAATGTTAACAGACTATTTCATGTCCTACTGTATTCTCGGGGAATATTTCAGTGCTTACACCTCTTATGGATAGGTTCGATTCTGTAGCGAACATCATTAGGAATGATGAGAGGTTTATGGTCTGTAGGCTTCAGGGAATGGATTATATACTATACAGTATTTATACATGGCATCAACAAACATGAGTCCTTTATCATGGCGGATGCAAACAGTCGTGGGAGGCTTGCGAAATAATAAGTTCCGCATTGTCCAAGACCGTCACGACAGACTTGAACGAAAGAAACTATCTATCTATCTATCTATTGCCAGACGCCTCAATCCCGTTCGGGGTGACCACAAACAAATCGCCTCCACGTCGCCCTGTTCCCCGCCTCCCCCGCCATTTCACTGCCCCGCCCCCAACTCACACTCCTCTCTCTAATATACCTCTCCACCCTATCCCTCCATCTCATCCTCTGCCTCCTCCTCCCTCTTCCCCCCTCCACCTCACTCACATACACTCTCTTCGTCAGTCTTTCACCCTCCATCCTCTCCACATGGCCAAACCACCTCAGTGTATTCCTCCTAACGCTTCCTATCACATCCACATCCACACCACAACGCTCCTTTATATCCTAATTTGTCAGCCTGTCTCTCCATGTGACTCCAAAAGGCTCCTCTTAAAATAACTAATTTCCACTGCTCTCACTCTTGACTTGTGTCCTTCCAGCAACGTCCAAGCTTCACTTCCGTACGTTAGAGTTGAGTATCACAATACTGTCATGTAGTAACTTTTTCACTTTCATGCTCACTTCCCTGCTTCTTATCACTGCTTTCAAGGAACCAGCAACCTTTCTTCCCTGCTGTACCCTTTCAAGCAATTCACCCTCCAAACCTCCATCCTTACTCATCACACTACCCAAATACTTAAACGTACTCACATTTTCCAGTTCCTCACCATCCAACCTCGCTGTACATTCACTGACTTCACCTCTCTCAAAGACCATCACTTTACTCTTCCCTACATTCACCTTTAGATTCCGTTTCTTACACACTCTCCCAAACTCATCCACCAAGCCTTGCAGTTCTCCTTCGTCTTCACTCAACAACGCAGTATCATCTGCAAACAACAGTACATGGAGTTTCCAAACACTACCCTCTCTCACTAGGGCCACTCCAACATCCACTACCCTACATTGTACCTCTTTTATTACCCCATCCACGTACAGATTGAACAACCATGGAGACATGACACATCCCTGTTTCAACCCAACCTTCAAAGAGAAAAATTCACTTAGTTCACCATCCACACGCACTGCAGCCTTAGGACCATCATACATACTCTTCACAGCATTCAACAACTTCCCATCTACTCCATATTTTCTTAATACTTTCCACAATCCTTGTCTATCCACCCTGTCATATGCTTTCTCCAAATCCATGAAAGCCGCATACAACTTCTTTCCCTTCTCTAGAAACTTTTCCACTAAAGATCTAAGAATGATTATCTGATCTACACAACCTCTTCCCTTCCTTAAGCCTCCCTGTTCTTCTCCATCTAATTCCTCTGTTCTTTCTCTAACTCTGTCAATAAGTATCCTACCATACACTTTTCCTATTATACTAAGAAGACAGATGCCCCTATGATTACCATACACTTCTTTTTCCCCTTTTCCTTTGTACAAGGGAATAATTATACCTGACTTCCAATCCCCCGGGACTCTACCTTCATCCCAGGCCAATCTGCACATTTTCCACATCTATTCTACTACTATCTCTCCCCCATACTTCAGCATTTCACCACACACTCCATCAATTCCTGAAGCTTTCCCCAATTTAACTTTCTTCATTGCTTCCACAACTTCTATCCTACTGATTTCTACCTGTCTTCTCACCCCCCTCCTCCTCCCAGCCATTCCCCAACCACTTATACTCGCATTACTTCCATCCTCTATGTTCAACAATTCCTTAAAGTGTTCTCTCCATCTGCTCACTTTTTCTCCCTTCTCCTCTAGTAATCTACCATTTTTATCTTTCACTCCCCTGCTAACTTCACTTCCACCCTGTCTTACTCTCTTCACCTCTTTCCAGAACATTTTCTTACAGTCCCTCCACTTTACACTCAAATTCTTTCCAAATTCCTCATCCACTCTCTTCTTACTTTCTCCTACTAATCTTTTCACCTCTCTCTTTCTTTCTACATATAACTCTCTCTTCCACCTCTCAACTTCTTCCATGCCCCTATTTCTCATCCATTCATTGTATGCTTTCTTCTTTTGTGCCACAGCGTGTCTCACCTCTTCATTCCACCACGCTGTTCCTTGCACACCCCTCCGTCTTCTCTTTATCCCACACACCATACCACATGCTGCACATATTTCTTCTGTAATTATCCTGCACACACCTTCCACATCCCCCATCTGCTCCAATTCATATTTACCCAATCGTTCCTCCACTTCTCTCTTATACTCTACCTTTTTCTCATCTTCTTGTAACCTCTCCACTCTCCTTATAAATACTCCTTCTTCCCGTCCTTCCCTTCTTTTATTTCTCCATCCTAATTGGACCTTGGTTCTGGCCACCACCAAGTAATGGTCAGAAAGTCCACTCCCCCAACCTCTATAAACTCTTGCATCCATTACACATTTTTGCATCCTTTCATCCACACACACATAATCAATCATTGCCTTCCTTTCATTCAGTTCACCACCCACCCTTCTCATCACTCGCCATGTATACCTGTGGATCATTTTATGCCTGAAGAGGGTATTGGCTATCACAAACCCTCTCCTAGCACAAATGTCCACTAACGCACTGCCATTCTCATCTATCTCAGCAAGCACACCCCACTCACCAACTATTCCATCCACCTTCACATCCCCTACTTTACCATTCATATCACCGATCAAAAACACTCTCTCATTCCTTCCAAACTTTTCCATGCACACTTCCAAATTTGTCCAGAACTCTTCTCTCACTTTGCTTGAACAATCTTGCTTTGGCGCATACACACACACAATCCCCCACATTTGTATTCCAAAATTCAGTCTTACCCACACAATCCTTGACCCAACTGATCCATACTCTCTTATGCTCTTCTTCCATCTTTTACTCACAACTATACATACTCCTTCTTTTGCCCTCTTATTCTCACTTACTCCTGCACATATACCTCATCCATACTCCCATTCTCTCACACTCTCACCTCTCCATTTCGTTTCAGTTATTCCGCATACATCAACTTTCACACCCTCTAGCACCTGGACAATCTCTCTCTCTTTCACCTCATCATTCGCTCCCCTTACATTCCAAGTTCCAATTACCATATCCTTTGTCCGGTCCTTGGTAGTCATCTTTTGGTCAGTCCATGTCCGAGGCTTATTGTTTGTCTTTTTGGTTAGTTGTTTTCCGGGGATGGGCAGTAACCCTCCGCCAACCCTTTTAGTCGCCTTTTACCACAAGCAGGGATACTAGGGGAGTATTCTTGAAAAAAAAAAAAAAAAAAACCTACCCCCGGGGGGTAGAAACACTTATGAGAATTGCAGGTTGCCGAAGATTTTCGAAATCAGGGACAAAACACAAACTGAGTGAGTAGAGATGCTTATGGTTTGCTCTGCTGAACCAGAATGAAAGCTACTGTAATTAGGAGCACGTGTATCATTACAGGACTTGTGAGTACTTTTGTTGAACTCGTTCCCCTAATATTTGGGGTACGTACAGTCATAAGAAAAACTGTTACCCTTCAGAGCTATACACTATGACACAACGACGATGTGTTGTGGAATGACGGGACAGGAAAGTTTGTACCTCAAACCCGTCAGTGTCGGTTATGTGAGACAGATATTAGAATTTGTGCTAGAAGTAAATAACAGCTAATTAGATCGTTTGGCCTCTGTGCATAGGGACAATACGTTTTATTATCGGGCACCAAAGTCATAAAATAAAAATATAACAGAATAGTGTAGAGTCGGCAACACACATGCAGACGGGCAATGAGTATGTGCACCCATGCCAGACGTATGAGAGTAATTCAGCCGATACAAGCCAAATTAGTAAATTTCAGTGTAATAATGGTATGTATTTCTTTCAACATATGATAAATATCGAGTAGAAGGAAAATAATAATATGTGTTCAGTCTCATTGCTTTAATATTTTGTATACCCACCCCCTGCTTCCGAAACAGCCTCTAGAAGTCGACACATGTATGCCACTAACTGAAGCATCCACATGAAGCATTTAACCACCCATCTGAAGCAAGGAAATGAACTCGTGCACCCCTGTTATACTATCATAAAAAAAAAAAAGCAGTCGATGCCTATAGTTTTATTACACTTCAAAAATAATTTATTTGTTGTATTCTATAGATAATAAGTGTTGAATAGTAGGAAAATAAACGTGCCGAGTTACATTATTAATCCCCTGCGGGGCGCTCGCTCAGGGTAACGCAAACACGTACTCTATATTTCCTCGCCATATGGCTCATTCTTGCTCATTATTCCAGTTCATGTAATGGGACTGTGATATGGCAACACTAGATAGGGGAGAGGCGAACAACAAGGACCCGCACACATAGCCCAGCTAACGTTCGTTTCGTATTAGGCCTGGGAGGAGGGCTGCTCGACGTCATCTTGGGCCATCTGCGACCCCCACCTCCTTGGTCCCGAGGGTGCTGCAGCTGCAGCCCTCTACTCCACCGACGAGGATACGGCTGTCAGGCCGTGCAGTCTCCTGCCGGTCTGCTTCTCAGCCTCTCTCAGAGGTGCCCATGGAGGTGGGGGATGTCACACATTCTTCGCCATCTGAAGTTGCAGCTCCTGTTTCTTATGCACCTCCACCACCTCCACCACCAGAGGACCAGACACCAGCGAGCCTCAAGCCTCCACCACCACCACCACCAGAGGACCAGGAACCAGCGAGCCCCAAGCCTTCCCGTTCGTCACGGCACATCTCTTGGGACGACTTTGCCTCCCTTCCACAGCTGGGCCTCGAGATCTTCGAGGACCAGCTGGTCCATTACAAGGACCTGGCACCGGAGGAGCCTGACGAGCGGGAATTTACTAAGGGGGACTTCCGGCGAGCTTTGCTCTCCTTCAACGAGCTGCGCCGGGGATCCCTCCAGGCTGTTACCGACCCCGAGGAGTGTTGCATCATCTCCTACACCCTCGGGGTCGTGAAGTCCCACCTTTCCGCTGGTCCTGACTTGGACTCGGACTCTGGATCCCGTTCCTAGACGGTGTAGTACTCAGTCTTTCTGCTACTGCCTCTTTGTCACTGCCTCCCTACAGCCTCAGCCATCTAGTTCCTGCAACAGCCTGCCTGCCCTACTTCTGCTTCTTGTACAGCCGACAGCAGAAGTTCGTCCCTCTTAGCGTGCGTGATACGAGCCTGTTGATCTGGTAACACTGTATGAGATAGAGTTGACAGGTACGCTTTAAATGGCTAATATTAAATAAATGTGTTCGGAGATAAGAACACATTCCCTAATGATAATATTAATTTGTAGCAGGTGGGATAATGTTATTGTGAAATGTTTGACACTGGTGTATGAAGATTCTTCGTTACGGACACAGACGCATAGGATTATTTGGACTGGACTGATGTTGCCAGCAAGTATTATATGAAATATTATAGAACGATTGCAGTCCTAAAGGTGAGGTTGCAAGAAAACACTAATTACGATGTCAGTTACACACTAAACAAACACAGAAACTGACAGTTCGTGTTTCGCCAGTATGCGGTTTAGTTTTACAAGTTAAATCACCTCCTTTTCCGACCTCTCTCCCCATCCGTCTCTTCTCTTCCTAGTCATGCTCTGCCATCAACCACGTTTTATCGTTAATGCTGAATACCGTATGTCTGTAGATAAACTGTGGGAAACAATATAAAAGTGTCAAATGAGCTTCATTTCCTCCTCCATCGCTTGAAATGTTATCCATGACTTGAATATAAATGTTAGTAACATGAATAAATCGTCACTGTGGTGGTTAGGAGACATTACTCGTCACATTATATAACATTTATATAACCATCGTTAATACAGTGCTCCAAATACACTCCCTCTCCACCCCCTCGCCGTCTCCTCCCCTCCCCCTTCCACTGTCTCCATCACTTCTCCCCCCTCCCTTCCCCCCCTCTACCAGTACCCCTTGTTTCTCTCCCTCAACACCCCCAACCCTTCCCAACGATTTCATTTAACTGACTCTGCTTCTGTTTACCTCCCTAACTAGATCGGTTCTTCATAATTTGAATGCAGTTATTACCATTTACAGGACTTTGAGTCTTAATTGTAATGACATTATAAACACAATACTCGTGCATGTTATATTGCCAACTGTATTACACACAAGTAACCAAATTACTTACATAACAATATGTCCATCGTAACTATCAGTGTTCAGTACCATCCCCCCCTTGTGGATTCCTTCCCTCCTCGCCTCCTTCCCGCTTTCTGTATCCCTCACTCCTCCCTTCACGTTATAACATATTTATCTGTGTCCCAGCTTGTAATATATGTAATCCCTTCCCTTACCCAAAGTATTCCTGCTTCCATAATCCCCTCCCCCCCCACACATTGTGTTCCGCACTAAAGTGAGACCTATGAGATACGTCTACTTATATATAATTTAAAACAATATGCCATCGACATACTTTGATCTGAACTCCCTCAACGCATGATCTTACAAGGTCAGAGAATGCAGTCAGCAAGATTATCCCTATCATTCCATTCCCATAGCTGCATTGCATGGTTAGAACAAAAGGTAACGGCATGGCTGTCCGTCAGCGCCCTGAACATCTGTTCTGCAACTGCCGATATTATCGATACAGGAGTGACAAGGACTCTGATGGATAGGAAGCGAACCTTTACCATAATTAACCCTTACACCGCGACAATCTCATACTTCCACTTACATCTGCCTGCTGTCCGGGCTCATGACAAGCATATTCCGATAAGGGCTTAATCTACTCATCCAGATGGGTATAATCCCCCTTCATCGTATATTACGATGATTATGGTAGCCAAATGTATGAGGATACAGCTTTTGTGACTATCATCTATTTTGCTATATTTAATCGTAACTGAAGATCTACAAATTATCACCAAGAATACTGACAGTACTTTTAAGAAAATATTTTCTGGATGCGTGTAGATCATACATCTATCTATCTATCTATCTATAGCCCGACGCCCTAATCCCGAAAGGGTTGTCGCAGACAAAACGCCTCCAAGTCGCTCTGTCACCCACCATTTGACTCCCCTCCCCCCAACTCAACCCCCCCCTCCCCCATATATTCCTCTCAACTCCATCCCTCCACCTCATCCTCGGTCATTCTCGCGCTGACCCTGACCCTGTACGGACGTCCAGACGAGAGCACTGACCCGACCTGACACGTGTACTCTGGTGTGGTGGATCGAGCTTTGTGCTCACCGCACCACTTCGACCCTCACTATACTGCAAGGGCTGATGCAACCATGGCGGATACCAGCTCAGTGAATGATGAAATGTCCTCGGGTGTTGAGCAAGAAACAACCATAGAGGCGGAATGGACAGAAGTGATTAACAAGAGGAAGAGGACGAACAGGAGTGCTGAGTCAGATCC
The DNA here is from genome assembly GCF_032717465.1 of Coenobita brevimanus. Lineage (NCBI taxonomy): Eukaryota > Metazoa > Arthropoda > Malacostraca > Decapoda > Coenobitidae > Coenobita > Coenobita brevimanus. Next base: position 10,869,081 of record NC_137034.1, read on the forward strand.
AAGCGACGACGAGGAAGACAGTGGCAGTAAGAAGGTGAGAAATAGATGTAACAGTGAAGAGAATAGTGGAATAGAGCTACGTGTGTCGGGGACATCAGGTGCAGCGTCATCACCACGTGGACCAGCAGTAGAGGTCAGGCAGGGTAAGACAGAGGCATCCTGGGAATAGAGTGAGGCTACTATTCCCGAACGACACGGACCTCAAATACCACCAAAAACTATTATGGACAGTCAAACTTGCCAGAGCACACAGAAAGTTTGAAGCTTTGTTCAAAGATGGGAAGAATCGCCCTTACATCACAGTAGGCAGCCAAGAGGCGGTCGATATGCTCACCAAAACTGGGTACGAGGGTATAGTCCTGCAGGTGCCAGAAGAGAGAGAAAAACATACCAAAGTTATCGTCTTCAATTATCCCTTAGAACTGGACCCACAGTTCCTTCTAGATGATGCAAGAGTTGTCTGGTCAAAGAGGCATGTAATTAGGGGCAAGGAGAAAAACCAAGTTGTTGCTTTAATGAAAGGAGAAATCCCAAACGAAATCTTCGTGACAGGGGCGGGCAAGAGGAGGCTGCGACCTTTTATTGAAGAACCCTCTTTCTGCCTTCGCTGCAGCAGATGGGGTCACGGAGCTTGGCGATGTCAGGAAGACCCGAGATGTAGATTCTGCGCCAGGAAGCATGAATCGAAGAGATGTGGAGAAAAAATCAAAGCTGGATCTAAAGTAGAACCTAAATGCTGCAATTGTTTTGGCGAGCACAATGCTAACTCTGCCCTATGTCCGAGGAAACCATACGTTGTGCGAGCTAAGGATCAGGAGAGGAGACCAGGGCGATGGCCTGAGCGGAGCAGCATGGTGCAAGAAGTCGGCATGGGTGGTGTAGGGCAGGCGTGTATCACAGAAGCGTGGGCGGCAGGGACAGGGAGACAGGTGTGGGGAGCAGGTGATGCGTCAGCGGCGTGGCCGGCCTTAGGCAGCACTTCAGCGCGTCCCACCTACCACCTGTGACGGTCACCCTTCACCCCCACAACTCAACTCCACAAACGAGGAAGTCACAGGAAATACTTGCTCTACTACCATGACAATAGGTGAGTCTATATCAAGTGAAATTATTAAGTACATGAAGAACCTAGAGCAGAAAATTGACACCATAGACAAGAGAGTGAGTGCAATATTAGAAACGTCCTTAGGAAAGAAAGTTGATGAACTGGAAAAGAAAGTAAGTGAATTATCACAAAAATACGACACTTCGGTCAGACCTAAAACCAGAGAGAAGAAAAAAGAAAGCAGGGGAGTGATGACTTGCCCTGAGGTAATACCCCAGGCAAAACCCTCTGTGATATCCATTGGTATTGATGTAAAGAGCCTTCTTGCCAAATGTAACAGTGATAGGAAGAAAGAAATACTAATGAACAGTTGGCGGGAACTTCAAACTAACCTTGATACAGCTACCACAATCCTTGAGAGAATAACTGCTGATATAGATGAGGCTGAGGATATGATAACTAATGATGGGCAACAATGAACTTAATGTAGTTACATGGAATGTAAATGGAATAAGAAACAGAGTAGCTGACATTCACTATTATGTAACTCAAAACTCCACTGATGTTATTTTACTGCAGGAAACGGGAGATAGGGGTGAGGGTGCTCTGCTTAAGCTGAATGGGTATCAAGGTTACCACTTGCCAGCCGGAGAAGGGATAAGGGGTTTATCCACCTATGTTAAAAATTCCATACCGTCTGAGGTAACAGCATATCCTAAAAAAGAAGAGGGAATAGAGAGTATGAACATAAAGATATTTCTACAGGGCGGAGAGTTAAATATCGTGAATTTATATGTATCAAAAAACTGTTTTGATGTTAATTATATACCAGACAGCATTTTTAATGACCTAACAATACTCGCAGGGGATATCAATGCCAGACACAGATCACTTGAAACGGGAGGTGGTAACAATTATAACGGTGCTGCATTTGTCCAGTTTCTACAAGACCACCCTGATGCACTGCTTCTGGGTAATGCTGATGTAACACATGTCAGGGGGGGACGATTGGACTATGCTTGTATATTAAATGGCCAGGGACTGAATGGAGAGTGCCAGGTAGTGCCGGAATTGTTAAGTGACCATTTTGCCCTTTATATAACCATACCATTGGAAAAACGACTAAGACCACAACATGGCAGGAAAAGAGTAGTTTTACCCTCAAAGCAAAAGGACATTGACAAATTTATACAGAACATAAAAATGTGGTACAGTAACTATCAGCCCAGGGATATAGACACTTTCTATGAGGATTTAGTTAAAGAAATAGAAGCATCTCTGACCAGGAAGAGTAGTCAGCCACGCAGCTTTATGAAAAAGAAATATTCCTACGCAGATGATCGTCAGTTACGGGAATGGGATAAAACATTAAGAGCTGCGCACAAAAAGTGGATACGGTCAGGAAAAGATGAAGCAACAGGCCGAGTAATGCTAGAAACGGCCAAACAGTGCGGTAAGATGCGCAATGAAGTAAGGTGTGAATACTGGGAAAATTTTGTAAACAGAGTTGGGCAAAGTAAAAATGTACATGAAGTTTGGAGGGAAGTAAACAGGGTTCGGGGCAAAAGAAAAAAGGATATACTGCACCCAAGGCCTGAGAGCTTGGCCAACGAACTCATAGACAAGTGGTGCCATGCTGCCAGCAGTGACAGCCTACCAACAGAGGCCAAACAGGCGGGTGTCCAGCTGGGAGCAGGAGAGAAGACACACAATCATTTGTGCACTGAATAGGGGTGACCAGACTTGTGTAGATATTACAAGGGATGAATTGTTGCAAGCAGTTAAAAGAGGTAGATCAACCGCGCCGGGGAAGATGGTATTACATATGAGATTATAAACTGCCTGGCAGCCATCCACGACGGTCCACTGCTCCATTTATTCAACATGAGTTATAGGGAAGGAAAATTACCAAGGGCATGGAAGAGGGCACTGATAATACCAATACCTAAACCGGGTGGGGGTTTTAGACCTATTTCTCTAACATCATGCTTTAGCAAAATGATGGAAAGAGTTCTGGTAGAAAGACTGCGATATGTCATAGATGAAACAATACATGAATCTCTCTATGGGTTTATTAAGGGGAAGGGATCTGCGGGAGCTATGATAAATTGTCTGTCGAATGAAAATGACTACTGCCGAACATTCATTGACTTAAGAGGCGCATTCGACAAGGCAAATGGTGAAGTGATTCTGTACGAACTTGCGAAAATGGGAGTGTCTGGGAGGCTGTTACATTGGATCGGGGATTACTTACATGGCCGGCGGGCAAGGGTAGCCTATCAAGGAACTGAATCATCCGAAAAGAGTATGGAGCTGGGAACACCACAAGGAGGGGTTCTTAGTCCAACTCTTTTCAATGTACTAATGAACAGAATTGCTATAGAAATATCTGGTGTGGCGAACCTCACCATCTATGCAGATGATATTCTCCTGCAAAGTAAAAGCATGAAAAAGATGCAAACGGCGGTGACAAATTTTGCACAATTATCACGGAAATTAGGGCTCATCATTAATGAAGATAAAACCAAGTTCATGTGCAGATCTAAAAAAGAAGAGAAACTGACAGTAAATAATGTAAACATAGAGAGGGTTAAGAGCTATAAATACCTCGGGGCTTATGTTGGGTACTCGGCCGAGAATAAGGAGGCAGAACTGAGATACTTGATAACTCAGTGTAAAGCTAGATTAAGACCACTTAAAGCTCTCGCATGGAGTGGAAGAGGCGTAGGAGTACCTGTCTTACGAATGCTATACATAAGCACAATAAGATCAGTAGTGGATTATGCGGGGCCTATACTCTCTTGCTTTGATGACGGGAGGCTTGAGAAATTAGAGAAAATCCAAAACGAAGCAATGAGGACCATTCTAAACTGTCCTAAAAACGCTATGATTTGTGCAATGAGGCTAGAGCTAAACCTACCTACCTTAAAGGACAGGATTGATGAAATCAGTACTATGTCTGCTGTGAGACACCTTAGAACTAAAAGTGGAGAAAGACTACTGCCTTGTATTAATAATGCACTTAGATCAGGGACCTCCCGTCATCTCAGGAAGAGGGTTTACGTGAAGGGACTGGTTAACCGTCTACAGGCATATAGTATTGGTGGCACTGATGTGGCCCCTGTAGTCACGGTCAGACAGGCGCCATGGCAGGATGGAAGAATTAGTGTTATTATAAAACCCTTGCCGCATAAGAAAAATTCGTATGTTTGGGGAGAACTCAAAGCTCACTATGAGGCAGAGATAAACGAGCTAGCTAGCGAAACTGCCATACATGTGTACTGTGATGGTTCGGTAACTAGCGACGGCAGAGCTGGATGTGGTGTTGTGGTTAGGAATTTTGCAGAAAACGGACGACTTGACGATGCGGAGTACTGCTATAGACTGTCCTCCCATGTCTCTTCCACTCAAGCAGAGTTGTATTCCATAAAATTCGCCCTCACCCTGCTGCAGGGAGGGGATAAGGATGTATCTGTATTTACCGACAGTCGAGGGGCATTGGAGTCACTTACTAGTAAGCAGCCAGTACTAGAAAATGTTGTTGGTGAGTGTAAAATACTCATTAGAGAGATAGACAAACAAATTAACTTTGTATGGATACCGTCACATGTGGGCATATCTGGCAATGAAAAAGCCGATCTTCTTGCAAGAAAAGGTACAGAGAAACAACACACAGATACACAGTGTAGAAGGACCATCAGGCAGATAAAAACCAGTATTAGGTGCCAACAACTAGAAAGTGACAAAGAGAAACAAATAGCCATATATAATGCTAGTGCAACCTTCAGACACTATGTACAAGTTGCCAATAACACCACCTATATTTATGGCAGACAATGTGCTAAATGGAAAGACAGTGTATATATCAGATTTAAATTAGGCTACAAATATTACTGGCAGTTGGGTGTGGCAGGTACCGAGGCTTGGAGACAGTGTAAACTGTGTGCCCAGCCCGATGCTCACACACTACAACACTATGTGCTCCACTGCCCCTCACTGGCACAATTTAGGAACCACCAATTATGTTCTGTTTCTGAGCAAATTGTATGGATGATAAACAACAAATTATCAGAGTTGCTAACTAAGTGCAAGAATTTAAGGAATATACTGTAACCTTGACCTGAATCGAATGAGTTATTGATTTTATTGAAATAACAAAATTAATCAATGTACAACATTTTAAACTAATATGTACAGTATGCTATACACCAAGGGCACAGCGTGGGAGCGGTGTGGTGGCGGTTGGTGGTTGGGGACCCAGGGGAGGGGGTAAGGTTTGGTGGTGACCTGCTAATCCCAACCCTTCCCCCATAATCTGGGGACTCCGGTCGCCGCAGCCTCCTCTCCCGCACCCACACTCTGTAGCCTCACACTTGTATTTACAATGCGTTTTTGCTGGATGTATATGTAGATCACTATGTATAAGTTTTATGTGTGTACATATGTATTACTGTTTGTGACCTCTGTTTCCTATTCCATTCACCGATCTTGTGTACGTGAATATGTATATACATATGGTATATATCAGTATGCTCAAACAAATTCCATGTAACTACATACAACAGCACTCTTTATACTCACTGTACAGTTTAATACATGGATTACTGTATATAAGATTACTAATTAGTCCGCTTTAAAATTATTGACCAATCACACGTACAGTATATTGTAATCTAATACATTAATAGGCTCGGGAAGATGACTACCTAAGTATCATCTTCCTTTTGAGATATTGTACAACTACTATTTTTATATGTACAGTATTGTGTATCTCAATAAATGTATCAAATCAAATCAAATCAAATCATCCTCGGTCTACCCCTCCCTCCACCTCACCTACATACACCCTCTTAGTCAGTCTTTCATTCTCCATTCTCTCCACATGTCCAAACCACCTCGGTCATACAACATACGCAATGATTATTTTTCATTTTATACTTTCTTTGGTGAAAAGAAGGACGTTTGTGCTTCATATTTTATGTATGTTGGGATTTATAAAATAAGTGTAAGCAAGATATTAATGGCTAGAGGAGGAGAAATAAAATGATCATTAAACTGAAGCACTGACTGCCGTCCTTTGAACAGTTAATGCCTCTTGACCGCCATTGTCACGGTCATTGTAATATTACACATTATTAAAGGATACTATACAAAAACATGACCCAAACATCGTTATGTTGTTCGATTCCCGAGACAAAAATGAAAAAGGGAGAGAAAAAGACATTTGAAATGACAAGGGAGAGAAGTTGGGCAGGGTCAATACAATAACACGGTGGGGAGGGATTCGAGTGTTGCAGGCTAGAAACAAAGGTTACTGGAATTGGGGGCGGTGGGTGGGGGAGAAGTGATGGAAACAGTGGAAGGGGAGGAGGAGACGGCGAGGGGGTGGAGAGGGAGTGTATTTTGGGCACTGTAAGAACGATAGTTAGGTAAGTGTTACATAAATGATGACGAGAAATGTCTCCTAACCACCACAGTGACTATTTATTCATGTTACTAACATTTATATTCAAGTCATTGATAACACTTCAAGCGATGGAGGAAAAGAAGCTCATTGACACTTTTATATTATTTCCCACAGTTTACCTACAGACATACGATTTTCAACATTAACGATAAAACGTGGATGATGGCAGAGCATGACTTGGAAGAGGAGAGACGGGTGGGGAGAGAGGTCGGAAAGGGAAGTGACAACTTATAAAACAAAATCGCATACTGGCGAAACACGAACTGGCAGTTTCTGTGTTTGTTTAGTGTGTAACTGACATCGTAATTAGTGTTTTCTTGCAACCTCACCTTTAAGACTGCAATCGTTCTATAATATTTCATATAATACTTGCTGGCAACATCAGTCCAGTCCAAGTAATCCTAGGCGTCTGTGTCCGTAACGAAGAATCTTCATACACCAATGTCAAACATTTCACAATAACCTTATTATCCCACCTGCTGCAAATTAATATTATCATTAGAGAATGTGTTCTTATCTCCGAACACATTTCTTTAATATTAGCCATTTAAAGCGTACCTGTCAACTCTATCTCATACAGTGTTACCAGATCAACAGGCTCGTATCACGCACGCTAAGAGGGACGAACTTCTGCTGTCGGCTGTACCTATTGTGGACTGTGGGTGCATCTGTATGTGCATATATATTGTAATGCTGGGTAGAATTAGGCTCGACTTCTCGTACCTATTTCACCCAACGTGGAGCGGGGTCCTCTTTCGAGACCGGAGCTAGTGCAATAAAGAGAGGCAAGACATAAAAACCTTCGGCAACACCATACACGTATATTACCACAGTCAGACACAGGACACTTCAGCAGATATTACAACACAATATAGGGCAATACAAAAACCTTATCTAAGATATGTGTATCTCGCAGGATACTAGCTTTCTAGATACTAATGACAATACAACAAATCTTAGTACTAGGAGTGCAGTAAATACAGGTGCGCGCGGAGCGCGTAAGGAGGAGGGGGGGGGGTTGTGACCCACTAGGAGGAGATAGGGGAGACGCGGAGAAGGACTTAAGACGGCGAGGAGAAAGTTATAGTAATATTGGAGGATGCCTGATATTGGCAAGGGAGTTTAGGTGTTTTCTGTTGGCGAAGACTCTTTGACAAATAACTCTGGTTCTTACTTTGGCTTTAAGAGCGTGAGCGGGGAATGGAGAGGGTTTTTAAGAGTAGCGTGCGGAGGGAGGGAATATCGTTAATACTCCCCTTTCTTGATATTTAGAGTGGGAACATGTTTCTGTAGGCATAGGCTTATTAATTACACATCTTCCAAGTATGATAGGTAGACTCTCGCTTCACAACGCGTAACAAAGTCGGAATACTCGTAAATACTATTTCACAATATTACTTAGAGACTAACCAATAGAACTCCAATATTATTTTAGTCTTTCTTCGGGTTCTGGAGATATGTCTTTAGAAAGATTCGGGGTGACACTCGCACGTATTTTCACTTTAGATCTCAATCCACATTCTCGTCCTTCAACTGGATATTGTGTTCTGATTTACCCCAATAGAGATTACATAAATTCACTGCACAATACTTATTCTAAGAGAGAGGGAGTCACACTTAACCTACTTCACGATTGTTACAGGGTCACTCGTATTTCCTCATGGAGAGAAACAAGGACACGTCATCGGTGATCCGGTCGGACTGAGGGCGTCGTCAGGGCGTGGCGAGCCGAGAGGGCACGGGGCGGCTCGCGAGGGCGTCCTCTCGCGTCCGGGGGCTTCCGGACTGGGCTCCGGCGTAAGGCCCGTAGGACTGGGGCCGAAGAGGTCTAGAAACCTCTGGGTCAGGTCCCGGCGTCGCGGGGGTGTGGTGAGGTCTCGCCCGGGTGTCCTAGGGAGGGCCGGAAGAGGCGACAGACTGCGGTCTCCCACGACCAGAGGCGCCGTCAGTGGAGGACTGCGGCAGCGGTTGTCACGGGGGCCCGACAGGTGTGTCTGCTCGAAGGCCAAGCGTAGGGAACAGAGACCGGGGGAAGCAGGGAGGTCTTTCCGGGATACTCTGGAACGAGACCCCTGAAGTTCAGTCTCCGGTTGTGGAGACGTCCCTTTCCTAACTACGCCCTGGGAGCGACCATCGATCGTCTCCACCTGGACACTGAGGGAGCGACCATTGATCGTCTCTACCCGAATATTGTGGGAGCGATCATTGATCGTCTCGACCGGAGTGCTGAGGGAGCGACCGTTGATCGTCTCTACCTGGACACTGGGGGAGTGACCATTGATCATCTCTACCCGAGTACTGTGGGAGCGACCATCGATCGTCTCGACCGGAGGGCCAAGGGAGCGACCATTGATCGTCTCTACCTGGACACTGGGGGAGCGACCATTGATCGTCTCTACCCGAGTACTGTGGGGGCGACCATCGATCGTCTCGACCGGAGGGCCAAGGGAGCGACCATTGATCGTCTCTACCTGGACACTGGGGGAGCGACCATTGATCGTCTCTACCCGAATACTGTGGGAGCAACCATTGATCATCTCGACCGGAGGGCTAAGGGAGCGACCATTGATCGTCTCTACCTGGACCTTGGGGGAGCGACCATTGATCATCTCTACCCGAACACTGTGGGAGCGACCATTGATCGTCTCGACCGGGGTCCTAAGGGAGCGACCATTGATCGTCTCTACCTGGACGTTGTGGGAGCGACCATTGATCGTCTCGACCGGAGCCCTAAGGGAGTGACCATTGATCGTCTCTACCTGGGAATTGTGGGAGCGACCATTGATCGTCTCGACCGAATCTCTGTGGGAGCGACCATAGATCGTCTCTACCAAATCACTGTGGGAGCGACCATAGATCGTCTCTACGAGAGGGGCGCTGCCTGGAGTGTTATTTCTGACTCCACCCCTAGCTAACTCAGTGATTCCGCCACGCGAAGGTAGTGTCTTTCGCCTACGGTGGCGGCGGCATGGTGGCTGAATGTCACAGGGGCGCACGGCCCGGGCTGACATGCGTCGTTGTTGCCCGGAGTGGTGGTGGCTGGTGGCGGCTACCCCGTGGGGTCCGAGTGGGGGTGTCGGCATTCTCGTGGGCGAACTCCGTTGTTTCTGGTTCGCCCTGTCGTCGGGGATACTATGATATTCTCCGGGAGTTTCTTCGGGAGTACTGTAAATGCGTCTGTAAAAGCCACGCATTTCATATATGTGTATGTATATTCAGTGTGTGTATACTGTAACTGTTTGGCTTAATGGCCACATTAAGGCCGATAGCCATAAATCAAAATAAAGAAGAAAGAAAGATTTCGTATCGAACATTCCCAGGGGTAATGATAGTTTTTTTTTATGACTGTACATTGTCGTTTCAGAATATGACCGTTATATTAGCAGGTGATAATAAAGGCTGACTTACTTTTGCATGCATTTCACATTTCCCAGTAGCTGGGTGTTACTGCACTCTCTAGCATATGCCAATATAATCTCACTTTAAGCATCAGAACTCATAACTTTCGAGACCATGGACTTCCTAAGAACAGTATAACTATGTTTGAATAATATATCAGAAGACGAACACATCTGTAAGTCCGTTATTAGTTATTAATAATTATTCCGAATAAAGATTTTCTGTTTTTGCTGAAAATCATCCCTGTACACACTAGAAGCTCTGGATCAACACTGTCATGTCTTAGTAATTGAAAATGATAAAAATAAAAAATCTGTCCGAGACTCTATTGAAAGTAAAGGTAGATTAACCTTCGTTACCAGGTGTTAACCCATAGATGCGGAGATCGACAGCAGCACTTCTGAAGAAACTGGTCAGATCTACTGGATAAAGAGGATGTGTTTATTGGATGGAAGACATTTAAGAAAATGTGTGATGAATGTGTCGCACTATATATTCCCGTGGGTAGAAAAGAAAAACACATGGATAAATAAGAGAGCAAAAAAGTAAGTCGACGCAAGAAGTATGCTTAGAAAACATTTAACAGGCAAATGTCTGCCTCTTAATACATTAATGAGAGAGAAAATATGTTAATGAGACAAAAACAAAGGACTAAAGAGAATATAAAGTACATTTGAGAAAGGTGTTCAAGACATGAGGAAAATCTGTCATGCATTTTTAAAATACACCAATAGAAATGGTAATATCAGAAAGTCAAAACACAGCTTAAGAAGTAATGGAAGCTATTTGCCTCTGTTTTCAGTGACCAACAAGATAGACATGAACTGTTTCTCAACTAATCTGCACTGGAATTATATGGAGAAAGGGTACCGAAGCCCTTCATTTTCCCTCGCTCCAGGAGAATGTAATGACAATTGAATAACTGGACATACATGAAAACAAAGTTAAAACATTACTTGGGAATATAAATGAATATTAGGCAGTGGGTGCAGACAACATACACCCAAGGACACTAGCCTAAAAGAGGCAGTAGAAGAACTGTCAGTACCAGTTATATTATTTTTCAGAAAATCTATAGAGGAAGGTATGCACCCCTCAGACTGGAGAAGCGCAATGGTAACTGCCGTATATGAAGAAGGTAGTAAAAATCTTGCATCAAACCACTGACCCAATCTCATTAACCACACAAGTAGCAAAAATCTTGGAGAAAATATTAAGGAAGCAGTACTTGACCATTTGACTAGAAACAAATTAATATACGAAAAAGAACATGAATTTGTGTCTGGGAGACCCCTCGTAACTAATCTGTTAGAAACCCTGGAAGACTGGGCCACCTGGTACGACAACAGCATAGATTATGATGTAGTTTAACTTGACTTCAAAAAAGCATTTGACAATGTGTCACATGCAAGACTACTATACAAACTGGAAAACTTGAGTATTCAAGGCAAAGTATTACGCTGGAAAGAAGGATTCTTTACAGACAGGATACAGTGTGTATCAGTAAACGGAGAAAAATTAAAGTGGGTTCAGTCCCACGAGGGTCTATTAAGACCTGTTTTATTTATAAGTTTTATCAAATGATTTTCCAAGCTCTGTGAATCACAATGCAAATTATTTGCAGATAATGTCAAACTGTACCAAACCACAGAGGTAGATACAGTCCAAGAAGACCTGCAGAGCCTTGACAAGTGGTCTAGTGTCTGGCACCTAGAATTCAGTATCGATGAATGTAACGTGATGCATAGTGGGCACAACATTTCAAATAAGGCTCTGTCAGTGTTGGAAAAAAGCTTAGAGGTGAACTTAGAAAAGGATTTGTGAGTGAAAATATCTAATGATCTTGAATATCTAGGTAAGCTGGAGAAATAAAGTAAATCAGATTGTATGATTTCGTATCGCTTATAAAGGCTCCAGCAAGTTTGCATGCATAGGTCTCGGTCACCTAATTGCTGCTCTCCACGCTGCTCGATGTCTGGCAGCCTCCCTGTTCAGTCTCATGTCATTCTTGGGTCTGCATGATGGAACCCTACCCCCGACTTCCACACTTCTCACCTTCTGCACCCAATTGTCACTCCCTATCCACTCCACATGCCCAAACCATCTCAATCTACGCCTCCTCATCACAAAACCAATACACTCCAGTCCCATCCTTCCTCTCAATTTTTCTGAGGTAACAAAAGGCCCCCACGCCTCACATTCTAGGATTCACTACACATCTATCTAATCACTGTCATTTTTGAACCTACAAATATCCTCTTCCTGTACCATCCAAATCTCACTACCATATAGCATTACACTCCTAGCACATGCAGCATACAAAGATCCCATAGCACGGAGGGAGAGTCCTCTCAGTGTCAGAAGAGGCACTAGCTCCCTGAACTTCCTCCAACCTTTCCTTACCATGGCCACAAAGCTAGCTCCAGCCTCAGCTCCAGTACATAACATGTCCTCCAAATAACAAAACTCTTCCACACACTCAAGAGATTCACCAGCAAGGTCAATCTTTTCTAGCCTGATAATCTCTACATGCTCTACCTGACACACCACACACACGAAATCAGCATTATCTCACAGTCTACCTCTAATACCACTACATCTCTTATGCACCCACTTATCACAAATATTGCACAAGAAGGAGTAACTTTCTAGACCCTTGTGGCAAATCGCAGAAGATCCCTCTCCCTCTGCTTTGACAGTACCGCAGCCAGCCCTAGAAATCATTACTTTTGTTTTATCCGCATTTGCCATCAAGCCCTTGTGCACCATTTCATCTCTCTTCCTAAATAATTTCTCCGCCTCCTTTTCATTCTCTGCAACCAACACGGAGTCATCAGCAAACAGCATTTCCTACTGAAGGCCATTTCTGAAGTCACGTGAGAGAACTTCAAGCACCATGACAAACAAAGAGGGGCTCAAGACTGAACCCTGACGCATGCCAACAATTTAGGAAAAATCAGCACTCAAATCTCCAGTCACTCTCATTCAGATGTTTGGTAAAATTAAGTATTCCTTCGATTTCCTCATTGAAGAAAACTTCCTTGTCCTCTACAAGAATTCATTTAGTATGCAGTACTTGTTTGGTCACCATTCTCAAACGAGATATAGAAATTTGCAACGACATGCTCCAAATTTGTATCAAACCTTAAGTACCTGTCATATGAAGACAGACAAGAATACCTGGGTCTAACAACACTTAAGGAAAGAAGAAAAAAAGTTATCAAATTGAAGTATTTAAAATGACCAAAGAAATTACTGTTTCAAAAGTAGCAAGTTTTTTCAGCTAAACAACAACAACCTGAGAGGAAATAGCCGTAAAATTGACAAAAAAAAAAAAAAAAAAAAAAAAAACATACGGAAGACAAACGCAGGAAAGAATACTTCTCTCAGCGAAAACTTGGAAACTACAATACACTCAATAGACTCCATGACTCAGTTACAAATTCGACCACCATAATTACATTCAAAAGAAACTGATAGATCCCAATGAAATTAAACATAAGAACATTGTTAGTTTTAGAGGCGAGCACGTAAGTACCAGTAGGTACACAAAGACTCGGTTACTTATACTAGCAAGTTATACTGTACTGGTAAGTTGTACTGTCCCTTCACTGTGGACAGTACATTCCTCTCCCTTAGTCATGGTGACATCCAAACTGACATCAGTGCAAGCCCTTTACCTGTTTATCTAGATCTGTGTGTCTGTCTGTTCTATTTATGTCTATTTATCTATCTATCTATCTATCTGTTTAGCTATCTATCTATCTATTTATCTATTTATTTATTTATCTATCTATTTAGCTATCTATCTATCTATTTATCTTTACATCTATCTGTGCGTGTGTAATTAATAGTAATACCCATAGAAACTGACAACTACCAAGGTCATTAATTTTGTCCATATTATAGAACTGTGATCCACCCACGGAAACTAATATAGTTGACTTGGTCACTTCCATACTGGCCTGCAGACCAAAAACAAGAAATTAACATAGTTGTCAAAGCTACTTTTCTATACTACATGATACACCTTAGAAACTGATGTTCTAACCCACCGTAGAAACTGATGTAGTTCCCTCGGTCACATTTCCATACTGTGAAAAATGTTGAATAGTTCTGGTAAACAAATCGGGGCCCTCTTTCTGGGCACCAAATGTGAGAAATGTTCAATGTATCCAAGTCGGTATCCCTGCCGGGACACCGCTATGCAAGAATTTTCTTGGTACACAACTCGTAGGTCGTTACTCTTCCCTAAAGTTGTCTAAGTAAATCAAACAAGTCTCATAGAGTTAGGTGAAACGTAAATTGAATTTAACTCACCTACAATACTATCTTCTATTCTATCTCTTCGCTAATCCCCCCTTGAATTGGCCAATTCGTAAAGGTTACTTAGCTATATGAAGAGGGAGTGATCGTTAACCGATGACGATGAGGCTGCCTGGTATAGTTGCTTGGGCAAGCAAGCGTCCTTATGGTGTATATACAATCGTGCTAACTCCACGAGAGCTAGGAGCAGAGTGCTTGAACGCGGCAAGCCCCAACACTTCATCGAATTGTGGGTTGCCAACTCTTATTTAATTACAGTACTAAATACAGTTAAATTACATCATGATATGTACAGGGCAAATCTAACAAATTAATCTTAGTTCCACTTAAACTAAAGTTAGACCAAATATTCCCTTTAACTATGTAAATATCTTAATTGACCATCTGCCTTAAAAGGGGAATCTTTCCCTGCTTGCCACGTCACCTATCGCGCAGACGCAGTTTAGGTCAGTGGAAAATACCACATAATTACATGTATTTACAATGCATAGTTGTCCACGGGGGTTAAATGCAGTAGCATTTAATTTATCAATAACAAGAATTATTAAAGAGAACGTCATTTCTGGGTTAAAACCGCTTGAACAATTAACAACAGTCTCTATTTCCTCTGCCTTTAACCAGGGATAACTATGATAAATTTAGAGAGCGCAACTGCTCTGGGGGAAAATATTTCCCACAGTTTTGGTGCCGGCGGAAAATGATACGCTGTATCATGTAATATGACCCTTAGCCAAGAGTTCCCTCCATAGTTCTCGAGAACCCTGTGCTGCGGCCCTACTAGGTCACGCCTCTTGACCCGTTTGATCTTCACCATTCTCTGGATCAGGAGTGGCTGCTAACTCAAGGGGTACCAGTTTATCAATAGTTTTTATACTGGTATGTCCCCTGCATTTTATTTTTACGAGTCTCAGCACCCCTTCAGAATCTGGGTGTGTGGAGATCACTTTAGCTAATGGCCACTGGGATCTTGGCTGTTCAGTCTTCACTAAGACCACATCTCCTATGTTAATAACTGATTTGTTGCTGGCAGCTTGAGCTCCATAAAACCTCTCGCGTAGGCTCAAAAGATACTCTTCGCTCCAATGTCTATTCCAAGTATCCAGCACCCTTTTCAGACGTTGATATCCCTCCCGAAGGTGTTGTCCTATATCATTAGTTTCTATGTTAGGATCATCAACTTCTTCCTGGATATCCACACAAGGCATCGGATGGAGCTTCCTGCCATATAACTTGTGAGCCGGTGTTAAGGCCTCTAGCGAGTCGCTAGTGTCATCTTGATAAGTCAAGGGTCTATTATTAATCCTGGCTTCAATTTCAGTTATTACTGTTGTTACATAGCCTATGATTTCATCATCCTTTGTGTAATTTTAACGCACAGTTGCTGCATGTATGATCACGAGCGTGTTCTGCCTCAGTTCCCCCCTTCTACCGTTATAGTAGAGTAAGTCGTTCTCTCTGTTATTCAGAGCGGGATTTTCAGCTTTTTGTCCCCATGGCTTCATTTGCGCGTCCTTCATACAAGTTGTATCAAGCTCTCCTGGCCCCTATATAATGAGCTCAGTCTCTGCATCATGGCCACTTAGATCTGCTCCTCATTTTGTTCACATCTCTGTCCTCCCCTGTACAGTTATTATTATTGTGAGTGCTCAAAAAATCTCCAAACATCTAGCAGCTGTCTGTAATTTGAGTATAACTATTGTATTTTTTCTTGTACTGAATAGCATAAGTTTAATTTGTAGGCCTAGTGAGGTTTTTGTAATTCATGTAGGGATCTTTATGTCCATCAGTTTTAATATTATTTTGTATCTGTAATAATTTATCTTGCATTCACTGAGTATTATCTGGTATCTCATTTTATCAGGGCTGACTTAGATAAATTTACTCATGCTAATTTTGTGTTAATAGAGGCTATTGCAGTTAACCATATATTCAACCTGTTTTTGCCATTACATTATCCTTATGAGTCCTGAATGTTTTGTTGTTAGTTTGAGCATTAAACTTTAACTTGTAATTTTACCTAACTCTTTTGTTTTGAACCTGGAACTTTACGGGACAGTAGTGATTATTAGTATTCTCACTTAAAGTGTACATTATCTTTCTCTGTTCCGTAACATAAATTTGGCGACCTCATATCAGGATATTCAGGATATTATCATAAGGATATTGCTCGATATTTTGTGACTTACTTATTTATGATGTCTACTATTACTACACTTGATGAAGCCAAAGATTTTTTGTCAAATGTGCAAACAGTGTGTGATGTAGAAAACAGAACAAAGAATGAACTTAAGCTTGTTGCTCAACAATTGGGAATTGCAGTTCACTCTCATCATTCTAAAGATCAAATTGTTGACATGATTAATGAAAGTTTGTTTAATGTAACTCCTGCAAATGAGCAAACGCAGATTGAATTAGCTAATTTACAGCTAGCCCTGCAGGAGGCTCGTGTGAAGGAAGCTGAATTTCAAGCACAGGCTAAGGAGGCTGAATTTCAGGCAAAAGCTAAGGAGGCTGAGGCACAAGTTGAAATTGCTAGGATTCAGGCAGACCATGAGTATCGCATGAAACAAGGTGGAACTGGATCATCTAGCTCTGATGATTTTGATGTGGCTAAAAATGTTAAACTTGTCCCTCCTTTTAATGAATCTGATTTAACAAAGTATTTTCAGTTGTTTGAGAGAGTAGCTACAGGTTTTAATTGGCCCAAGGATTATTGGCCAGTACTCCTTCAAACTGTTCTCACCGGTAAAGCTCAAGTAACTTATGCATCTTTGCCTCAGGATCAATCTGATAATTATGATGTAGTTAAGAGCTTGATTCTCAAGGCCTATGAGCTTGTTCCTGAAGCCTATAGAGTAAAATTTAGGACAACTTACAAGCAAGATAAGCAATCCCATGTTGAGTATGCAAAAATCAAAGAAGATCTGTTAGAGCAGTGGTTAAATTCTAAGAATGTGGATTCTGATTTTGACAAATTTAAGCAGATGATTTTGCTGGAGGACTTCAAAAGGTGTATTAGTAAAGATGTAAGCCTATATCTTGATGAGAAAAGAATCGATAATTTGTCTGATGCTGCAGTTTTAGCTGATGAGTATGTTCTCACTCACAAGAGATATTCTAGAGAAAAAGGGAAAGCTGCGAGTAAGTACGTTGCCTCTACTCAGAGTACAGGTAACAGGAAAGAAAAGAAAGATGATGTTTCTCAGGAAGTAAATACCAGCTTCACCTCTAGATTTCAGAAAAGTAAATGTACTTATTGTAGTAAGCTTGGTCATGCTACGGAGAGATGTTTCAGGAGACAGCGTGATGTGAACAAAAAGGAGTCTTTAAATATTCAGTCAATTGGTCTAGTGTCCACTCTTGAGAGTTCCCAGAATTCTTTAACTGAGTTAACTGAACCTGCTTTGAGGGGTAACTTAAATTCTCATGATGGAGCTCCTCTTTTGAGCAGTAACGTGGGTGACACTCTCAAGAGTTCATGTGCTAATTTCCTGTCTGATGGTTTTGTCAGTCCTCTGGACAGTAATGACAGGAAATCAGTTCAAATATATCGTGATACAGGTGCTTGCCAATCCCTTATGCTGACCAGTGTTCTAGGCTCTAATGTTAATTCCTCTGATGAAACTGTAATCTTACAAGGTGTAGGGAATAATTACTTCTCTGTCCCTCTGTGCAGAGTGAATTTAGAGTCTGGTTTTGTTAATGGTTCCGTTATGGTTGGGTTGGTTGAGACACTCCCAATGTCAGGTGTAACTTTCTTACTTGGAAATGATATTGGTGGAAGTCAAGTGTGTCCAGCTCCTCAGTTGTCTAGTGAGCCAGTGGCTGTGTCCCAGGATTGTGATGTCCCTGATGTGTTCCCTGCATGTGCTGTCACTAGGGCTAAGTCTAAAGTTACTGGTGATTTAGAGGATAATGATGATGATGATGTTATCCTAGCTGACACTTTTCTTGCTAATTTGGACCACTCACCAGATGAGGCAGTACCCCGTAGTGTTGATAATTTGTCTCGTCAAGAGTTGGTAGAGTTGCAGGTTGCTGACCCTGAGCTGAAAGGTCTAGCTAACTCAGCTTACAGTGAAGAAGAGTCAGCCGGTGCTTCTACTTGTTATTATGTAAAGTCAGGAGTACTTATGAGGAAGTGGAGACCCCCAACAGCATCAGCCGACTGTGAATGGGAGGTTGTACATCAAGTTGTCATCCCTCGTGTTTGTAGGCAGGATATCATTAGAGTGGCTCATGATTCCAGTTTGGCAGGACACCTTGGAGTGAGGAAGACTGTGGCACGCATTTTGAAACACTTCTACTGGCCAGGTATCTTCAGGGATGTTTCCTGGTATTGTAAGTCTTGTCACACCTGTCAAGTTGTGGGGAAGTTTAATCAGACCGAAAAGGTTGCACCTCTAGTTCCCATTCTTCCTTTTGAGGCACCTTTCACCCGTGTGTTGGTGGATATTGTGGGCCCTCTTCCTAAGACTTCTTCAGGATTTTCTTATGTGTTGACCATGATTGATCCTGAAGCCATTCCACTTAGAAACATCTCAGCAAAGAACGTGGTTAAGGAAATGCTGGGGTTCTTCACAAAGTTTGGTCTGCCCAAGGAGGTACAGTCAGACCGGGGAAGTAATTTCATGTCAAACGTTTTCAAGCAGTCTCTGAAAGAGTTGGGCATCACCCAGATCACGTCTTCAGCTTACCATCCCCAGACCCAAGGAGCGTTGGAGAGATATCATCAAACACTCAAATCGATGCTCAAGAAATACTGTTTGGAACATCAGAAAGACTGGGATAAAGGTCTTCCATTCGTTGTGTTTGCTGCAAGAGAATCTCCAAATGAATCACTGGGCTTCTCACCTTTTGAACTACTGTTTGGCCATGAAGTAAGAGGACCCCTTAAGTTACTCAAGGAATGCTGGCTGTCGGAGGAAGATGACGTCAACCTGCTGGAGTATGTGATGAAGTTTAAAGAACGGCTGTCCACTGCTTTACAGCTGGCGAGAGAGAATTTAGGAGCTGCTCAGGAGAAGATGAAGACTTGGTATGATAAGAAGTCCAGGTTACGCCACTTTAAGCCAGGAGATCAGGTTTTGATTCTGCTACCAGTTCATGGGCAACCTCTTCAAGCCAAGTTTAGTGGTCCTTATTTCGTGGAGAAGAAACTCAGTGATGTCAACTATGTCATCGCCACACCAGAACGTAGAAAGAACAAGCAACTATGTCACATCAACATGCTAAAGTTATATCACAGGCGGGACGAAAATAATCCAGTCTGCACTGTAGCTGTTCCACCCGAGTCTGCAAGTGAAGCTCTCCCATGCAGTATGAGCCTGAGTGATAGTTTGGGGAAGAATCCTGATATCATGAATGATCTCCAGACTAAGCTTTCTCATCTACCTCCCAAGGAAAGGCAAGAGTTTTCGGCATTACTGCAGGAGTACCCGCAAGTGTTCCGTGCCACTCCAGGAAGAACCACTGTGTTGATGCATGATGTCGATGTTGGAGACGCAAAGCCAATTAAATTGCCTCCTTACCGTGTGAACCCAGTGAAAGTTCCTCTCATCCAGAAGGAGCTTGGCTACCTGTTGGACCACAAGATGATTGAGCCCTGTCAGAGCGAGTGGAGTTCTCCTGTCAATCTGGTCCCTAAGCCAGGTGGGTCACAGTGGCTTTGCATTGACTACAGACGTGTTAATCAGATAACCAAAACAGACACTTACCCTCTCCCTCGCGTGGAAGATTGCATAGACAAGATCGGAAAGGCTAGGTACATAAGTAAGTTTGATTTGTTAAAGGGATACTGGCAAGTACCTATGACTGAGCGTGCTAGGGAGATCTCATGTTTTGTAACATCAGGAAGGACCTTTGCATGGTCTGTAATGCCATATACAGATTGTTTTAGAGTAATAAGAAATTTCCTTTGTAAATTTCTTTTTCTTTGTGGGGAGGTGTTACATAGCCTATGATTTCATCATCCTTTGTGTAATTTTAACGCACAGTTGCTGCATGTTTGATCACGAGCGTGTTCTGCCTCAGTTCCCCCCTTCTACCGTTATAGTAGAGTAAATCGTTCTCTCTGTTATTCAGAGCGGGATTTTCAGCTTTTTGTCCCCATGGCTTCATTTGCTCGTCCTTCTTACAAGTTGTATCAAGCTCTCCTGGCCCCTATATAATGAGCTCAGTCTCTGCATCATGGGCACTTAGATCTGCTCCTCATTTTGTTCACATCTCTGTCCTCCCCTGTACAGTTATTATTATTGTGAGTGCTCAAGAAATCTCCAAACATCTAGCAGCTGTGTGTAATTTGAGTATAACTATTGTATTTTTTCTTGTACTGTATAGCATAAGTTTAATTTGTAGACCTAGTGAGGTTTTTGTAATTCATGTAGGGATCTTTATGTCCATCAGTTTTAATATTATTTTGTATCTGTAATAATTTATCTTGCATTCACTGAGTATTATCTGGTATCTCATTTTATCAGGGCTGACTTAGATAAATTTACTCATGCTAATTTTGTGTTAATAGAGGCTATTGCAGTTAACCATATATTCAACCTGTTTTTGCCATTACATTATCCTTATGAGTCCTGAATGCTTTGTTGTTAGTTTGAGCATTAAACTTTAACTTGTAATTTTACCTAACTCTTTTGTTTTGAACTTGGAACTTTACGGGACAGTAGTGATTATTAGTATTCTCACTTAAAGTGTACATTATCTTTCTCTGTTCCATAACACTGTTCTTAGATCTTCTCTCGTGATCTTAGTTCTATGTAATGTTTTCCTCAGGCAGTTCTTGACAATACCAATCATTCTTTCGGTAAATCCATTTTGCCATGGAGCTCTTAGAGCTGTGAACTGCCAAATACAATTTCGGATTCCCAGCGCCGACTTAACTTTTGGGTCGTTCATTAGGTTCAACAGTAAGGGAGCTGATCCCACGAAATTAGTTCCGTTGTCGCTTATTAACTTGCCAGGACAGGACCTTCTAGCGGCAAATCTGCAAAAGACATTGAGGAATGTCTCTGAGCTTAGGTCTTCCGCTAATTCTAGATGGACTGCCCTTGTGTAGGCACAAGTAAATAAACAAATGTAAACTTTATGGGGAGTTTCCTCACCCGTAACAGTTATAGCCCCTGTGTAGTCCACTCCTGTTATATGGAAGGGCCGACTTATGTTCACCCTATCCTTCGGTAGGGCTGGTGGTCCTGGGTAGATATAAGGTCGCTGCTCATACCTCCTACAAATGATGCAGTTTTTGAGATATTTTATAATAACCTGTCTACCCTTAGGAATCCAGTACCTTTCCCGAATTTGGGCTAAGGTCTGCGGTACACCTCCATGGAGAGTGGAATCATGGGCTTCCTTTATAATAAGTTGTACAAAGCATCCACTCTTAGGTAATAAAATGGGATGTTTGGTTTGGATGGGCAAGTCAGCCTTTACCAATCGGCCTCGACATCTTATCAGACCTTTTCCGTCTAAGAACAAGCCTAAATTCTTCATCAGCTTATTCCCTTTTCCAGTGTCTTGGCTTAAAAGTTTATACATTTCCCCGTAAGAATTTCTTTGTACTCTTTTCAGCCAGTATTCTAGGGGATCTAATTTCTGAAACCCCACCTTTTTATTCAAAAATTCAACAACCAATTTAGTAGTATTTAGAAGTTGTCTTATTGATGAGAATCGGCTGATGTCAATTACTTCTGGCTCAGGTACTACAGGATCCAAGTTCACCACACTAACCTCGGCAATACTGTACTGTTTCTGTTCAGGCCAATCCTTAGTGAGTAACCATTTAGGACCTTTAAACCACAAGTTATCTTTGATCAGTCTCCTTACGGTCGAACCTCTTGAGAGCAGATCAGCTGGATTTTGTTTGGAGGACACATGCATGAAATTAAATTTGGAAGACAGCTCTTTAATAGTCTTCACTCTATTACGGACGAAAGGAATTTTACTGTCTTCCTTCCCTATCCAGTAAAGACAAATCTCACTGTCAGTCCATATGTAAATGTCCTCAAACTGAGTATCAAGAGTTGTGGTTATATACCTGGCCAATTTAGTTCCTACTTCTATGGAAGCCAATTCCATTTGAGGTAGGGTTCTTTCTTTAATTGGCGCAACTCTGGCTTTGGACATTATAATCTTACTATCCTCTCCTGTTGCGCAATAACCTACTGCTCCATAGGCCCTTTGAGAAGCATCACAAAATATGTGTAAGTGCGACTTCTCATTACTGTTTATTTTCCTGGGAATACATATGCTTGATGTAGTTTCAAACTCCTTTCTAATCTGTTCCCATTGTTCCACATATGTCTCACCTAATTCAGTGTCCCAGTCTATCTTTTCTCGCCAAGCTTTTTGTACTAAACATTTGCCCCTAATAACTATAGGACTGACAAATCCCAATGGGTCAAATAGCTTGGAAACCTGACTTAACAAGGACCTCTTGATGAGAGTGACATCAGAGAACTTAATTGGTTTCAAACTTATTACATCAGCTGTTGTATCCCAGTTAAGACCTAACACATTTTGAATTTTGGGAATGTCAGAATCTGGATGGTCCTCTTGTATTTTATTCCTCAAAAGCGGTGAATTTGTATTCCAGCTCTGTAACGGCAAATTTGCCTTCCCACATTCGGAATTGGCTACTTCATAAGCCTTCAAAGCTTCCGATTCTGTATCAGCAACACCTTGCAAATTATCCATATAAAAAGCCTGCCCTATTTCTGGACATTTGGCATTTTCAAAATGATGCTTTAAAGTGTTGCAAAGTAGGAAAGGACTAGCACAAGAGCCAAAGAGCACCGATCGGAAACAGTAAGTTTTCAATGGACTATCCTCATTTTGAGGATCATGAGGCCAGAGGAATTTAGTAAATTTCCTCTCCTCATCTCTCAGTCCTATTCTGAGAAAAGCCTTACTAATGTCTGCTGTGTAAGCGTAAGGTTTCTCTCTAAATCTTAGTAACACATTCCCTAAAATCTCTGTTAGTGTAGGTCCAGAGTATAGGCAATCGTTCAAGCTAGCTGACGTTCAAGCTAGCTGATCCCTTGGACGCTTTACTACTACAGTTAAATACTATCCTTATGGGAGTAGTTACTAAATCCTTGCTTACAGCATGATGTGGTAAGTAGTGTCCTTCTTTGTGGTTAACAGGGTATTCTACCTCTTCTATAAATTTATTCTTCAATTGATCCCTTATAATATTATCATATAGGATCAGATGTTCTGGTTTATCTCTCAACTTTCTTAGAAGAGAATTTAACTGAGCTTTAGCTCCTTGGTAATTTGTTGGTAACTCTGAATGGTTTAGTTTCCATGGTAATCCTACCCAATACTGTACATCCTTAAATTCCACAGACTGATTATACAAGTCCAATGTTATTTTATCTTCAGGGGTTGGTTCCTCAGAGTGTATACCTATACTGTCTAGGTCCCACAGTTTGTGTACAGGTTCAATGTTTTCATCCAACAAGTCATGTATCTGAGTAGGTTCTAATTCTGCACCTATTCTAGCTACCATCAATGACTGTGTGGGGGTAACAAAGACTGAGTCTACTAGTTTGGCCTCTCCTTTAACTTGTTTTGGAAAAGGCAACTGACCCATAATAAGGTTACCTCCTGGACTCTTGAACAACTGTACCTTATTCCTTTTGAAAGTCCTATGTAGGAATCTTCCACAATAATCAGAACCAATTATCATTTTTATGGGACCCACAGTATCTGATTCCACATTCTGTTTAGCCAACTTTATCCCTGAGCTTTGCAAATGATCAAAGGTTTCCTTCAATCCCTTTATGTATATACTTGTCTCCATAGTATCAAGCACAGCTGCTGTTATACGGCATTTATATCTGCCTAATTGTATTACAGGTCTAACTAAATCAAAAGACTGAGCCTTCCTAGTTGTTAAGAATCCTGTAATGGCTGAGATTTACCTTGCCGATAACTGGTAACTTTAATTTTTCCACAATGTCTGCAGAAATGAAAGTTTTCTGAGCACCCGTATCAAACAGGGTACATACCAATTGGTGTCTATTCTCAAACAATACTTTCACATCTGCTATTGGTACTGCAGCTGGCATTACTAATGGAGCATTCCCTTTTGCAATTGTCATATTGACGCTTGCAGGTTTAGGAACCTCAATTTTCATCCTAGGGCATAAAGCACTATGATGATGATCTTTTTTGCATTTAAAGCAAAGATTTAATTTAGTCTTACAGTCCGCGGCAGTATGTTCGGAGTTCATACAGATTATACAACACCCCAGTTCCTGAAGCTTCCCTACTCTAGAAGCATAATCAAGGTAGTTTTGACAAAATACACTGGAATGTTGCTCACCACAAAAGACACAAACTTTCCTGTCTTTCACCATGGAAGGTTTTATTTCCCTAATATCCTCAGCATGTCTATTCCTTATCTTTAATACTTTATCCTCGGCCTTTGTGGAGCTAAGGAAAGTACCTATCTCTTCTTCAGGCACATACTTAGTCTTCTCTGACAACTTTCCCTATCAGTTGGTTAGTGGGTTTTTTCTTTACTTCAGTCTTCTGTTTGACCTCAGTAGTGTTTAATGTTCCTTGCAAATGTTTACAGAGTTGCATCAAGCCTTCTTCAATCTCTTCACAGGAGAAATTATCCTTCTGGTACCTACCATACAAGGCATCCTTGGTTTTCGGTGGTAGCTTTAAGGACACAATTCTTGAAAGCACCCAATCTGATGTTTTAATATCTTCGTAAGTACCTAAGGCCCTTAATTTACAACTTATTGCAATTCTAAATTTTTGCAAGGAATCAAAATCGTGCCTAGGCATGGGTAATTCTATTAGAGCCTTTACTAAATGATTTATAATTTGTTCCCTGTCTTCGTAATTTTGTCTAAGGATGGTCAAAGCCACTTCATAGTTATTTTCTTCTACTGGTAATTCTTTTATCAGTTGATATGGTGTTCCCTTGACCTGTCCTAACAAATACGTAAGTTTGGTGACTTTAGGGAGATCTGTTCTATCGTGTACCAAATATTTGAACTGATCCCAGAAGGATTTCCAGTTCTGCTCTGCATCAAATTCCGGAAGCGTTATTTGTGGTAACACAGCTCTACTCTGCTGTGCCACAACTTGTGTTTCCGTGGCAGTGTCAGCTAATTTTAACTCTAGTGTCTTTACTACAGTTAAGTATTCTAATTGGTTTTCAAACTTCGTAGTTTCTGACTCTAAGAGCTCCTTATTCTCAGCCTTTACTATAGCCGCTTCTAAAGTTAAGTAACTCTCTTCATACTCCATCGATCTTTCAGAATATTTAAGAGACTATTTATTCTCTCCTTGGACAGAGGTATTTGGTCCAACGACTGGTTACAATCATTTATGGCTCTAGTTACCCATCCTGCCTTACTACTAGAAGATCTTTGCAATAAAGAAACAGACATGTTGACGGAGTTCTAATTTAATAATTTAATTATGAATTCCAACCACAATTTTACCTCTTCATCCCCACACTCAATTGCCAAAACACCCATATTCCCCGAGGTCAGAATTAATTACCTCAATACTCCATAGGCCCACCCATAGCTTGTACAGCATAGAACTCTCCTTTCTTATGTTCTACATAATTTATAAATTTCTGCAGAACCGCTTCCCTACCATGATGGTTCCAATGAATACCATCAGCTTTCAACATTGCTTGGAAGGGCTTGGCATTAAAATGTATGAAATCCCTTCCCTTCCTGATCCGTTGCAACTTTCGGTTTACAGCGCTGCTAATTAATTTATATGTTCCATAACAAACTGGAGAGCCATATGGCAGGTTCCTTGGCTCGAGGAGGGTTATGGCTACTGAGGATTTACAAGAGCCCTCTATGGCTCCTACCACTGCTAAAATATTCTACACTACTTCATTGACTGCAACCGAACGTAGTAGTAGCTATGCCCAATAAAAGCAACCTTAAACACGTTCAGCGCTCCGGCACACATCGGTTATCTTCACTCGGTCGGGGCACCAAAAATGTGAAAAATGTTGAATAGTTCTGGTAAACAAATCGGGGCCCTCTTTCTGGGCACCAAATGTGAGAAATGTTCAATGTATCCAAGTCGGTATCCCTGCCGGGACACCGCTATGCAAGAATTTTCTCGGTACACAACTCGTAGGTCGTTACTCTTCCCTAAAGTTGTCTAAGTAAATCAGACAAGTCTCATAGAGTTAGGTGAAACGTAAATTAAATTTAACTCACCTACAATACTATCTTCTATTCTATCTCTTCGCTAATCCCCCCTTGAATTGGCCAATTCGTAAAGGTTACTTAGCTATATGAAGAGGGAGTGATCGTTAACCGATGACGATGAGGCTGCCTGGTATAGTTGCTTGGGCAAGCAAGCGTCCTTATGGTGTATATACAATCGTGCTAACTCCACGAGAGCTAGGAGCAGAGTGCTTGAACGCGGCAAGCCCCAACACTTCATCGAATTGTGGGTTGCCAACTCTTATTTAATTACAGTACTAAATACAGTTAAATTACATCATGATATGTACAGGGCAAATCTAACAAATTAATCTTAGTTCCACTTAAACTAAAGTTAGACCAAATATACCCTTTAACTATGTAAATATCTTAATTCCCCATCTGCCTTAACAGGGGAATCTTTCCCTGCTTGCCACGTCACCTATCGCGCAGACGCAGTTTAGGTCAGTGGAAAATACCACATAATTACATGTATTTACAATGCATAGTTGTCCACGGGGGTTAAATGCAGTAGCATTTAATTTATCAATAACAAGAATTATTAAAGAGAACGTCATTTCTGGGTTAAAACCGCTTGAACAATTAACAACAGTCTCTATTTCCTCTGCCTTTAACCAGGGATAACTATGATAAATTTAGAGAGCGCAACTGCTCTGGGGGAAAATATTTCCCACACATACAATAGAATCCTGACTTACTTCTGGAAACTGATACAATTGCATTGGTAAGAAGTGAAAGTTGTTGTCTGCAGCGGGCTTATATGTGGGGTAAGGACATGCAGTGAGTTTGGTTGGGGTTGTCATTGTGAATAAAAGGTAAAGGTAGAGGCGGAAGCACACGTCATGAGATGATTATCCGTGGTGTTCGTATCTGTAACTTAAAGTTTTGGAGCCTTTGGCGGGTTATTATGCCAAGAACCTTGGATAAAAAGCTATTGCGTCTTCCAGGTCACCACAATTACTTCCCCTATGTGTTACCATAGGTACTCATTTTACTTACCAACGCACGAAGGGTGGATGTACACCTGAGTCGAATGACGTCAGTTTCCCGCTTCCGGATTCGAACCCTGGCGCCAACGGGCAGACAGCTTCGCTGTCAGCAACACTGACCACTCAGGCAGGAGAGGCATAAATTGTTGGGAAAAAAAATTAGCGTGCCCTTCCCTCTGTCAAATAAAAATAATTCATTCTGTCTGCTACGCGTGACAGAAGTTTTCCAGCTAGTTTTAAATATTGTTATGAGTATACAGTAGATATGGGCCAGAGGAGGGTGATAAGCACCAAACGGGCTGCGTACGGGATTGAGTGAAGGGACATCCCACCCACCCCCAGAGTCCCTCTCATTTTTCAGGAAGAAAAGATAAAATATTTGCATGGCCAAAGAGAAACAAGAAAATACGGGAAATTAAACATTACCACAGAAACTGCAATTATGAATTCTGGGGAAGGGTGCCGGCACTATACCCCCGACCGCTACCCAACCCGGCAAGACAATAACCCCAGATTACAATATGAAGCAACGTAAATTGTATGGGTACCCTCACGGGGTCAATTGGGTTGTAAGCACTGCAGGAACTGCATTCGATGATGTGACTCAACCCCATCCTCAGTCCCGTCATATAATATCCTGTGTTCACGAAAAAATAATGAAATTTCTTGTATGTATAGGTACGGCCAATATAGGTAATGGACACCATAGAAAGCCCCTGATCCTAACCCCCAATAAAATATCTGTAATTTGGCTAACCCGAGCAACAACACGTACCGCACCACTGACAGCTGCATAAAAAGCACACGGTTAGTCCAATGAGGTGAATAAAATTATATGGCAATAGCAAAACGGTAAGTGCAACTGTTTTTGTCTCGTCCTGGGTGTGTGGAGCACTGAGTTTTGCCTATCATGGGCTACAACATTCAAGTAATAAATCACCTACGTCCCTGGCAGCATTTTACAAGTTTTTCCTGTCCTCTTACGGATTCAGACCGTTGTGGGTATGGCTAACCGTCTCCGACTGAGTCTCTGCAACCAGAACACAAAGTAACCAGCGGAAGAGAAAGTAAATTCAAAATAAAGTTATTAGAGAGAAGAATGTTATAAGTTAATTAAAATCGTCTGGCGGGATCAAAAGTAAAGTAACAAGAGCGTTCATTGATTATGTATTGTCGGCATCAAAAGTATGGCTGCTTCTTCTGTTTTTCTGCACATTGACCTTGAAAACAAATTTGGTAAATACGCAGCAACTGGGACTGAGGACTTTATTTGGTCACAGATCAGTATCATCAGTGTCAATTGGTAGGGATTCACCACACTTATTTTCAAAATCCATGGAAAGAATAACAGGAGACTCGACAAAACCTTTGATGTTGATTGTACACTTACCCAGTAGTTCGAGCCTTTAAGTGGGAGACATTTAGGGACTGGGTTGAGGGAGGTGGAGTTTTGGAATAGTCTATGATTTCCTTGCGTGAGCTGGTTAGATAGTTATACCTACAGTTCAGTGCAGACCAATTCAGGTACTGATGCATACATTGCTTAGGTCATTTCAGCTCTGTTTGCACGCAGTCATAACCATCAAGATCCAATAACTGTAGCGAGAGCATATCTAGGGGCAACCTTGTCTTGTCATTCGCTTTTTTTTTTTTTTTTTTTTCTGAAACATGGTGCTTCGTTCTCTTTGACTTTCATGGCTTAGGCTCTCAAAACTCACACTCCACGTTTAAAGACCTTAGCGGGTATAGTGATGCCCAGCAATATGGTTCTGAAGCTCCTGCATCTACTATATGTGTTACCTTTGTACTTGTAAATTCGGATCCAGTCAAGTCAGTTGTGGTCTGTTGAGGTAAGTTAAGGACATATGAGATCCAATTCTGTGTATTCACGTCATTTATTGGTCATTTAGGCTAGTTCCTCCACATCCAACTCTCCTAGTCAGATCAGATCAGTTATTTAGGGACAAACTATGTTTCCTTTACCCTAACCTGGCCAAGGTTTTTGCTATCTTGTAATTTAACTCCCGTAGGTAGAAGGCAGACAATGCTACGGTACCACATCCTTTCCACAGCACTTCTTCGTGATTAGCATCTTATTTTAGTGTTAATATCTTGTTGCAGCTCAGCAGTGAATAGGTAGATACGACAGTTTTAGGCTAAGTTAAAGAGTGTATATAGTTAGAATCACTTTTTTTTTTCCTTTTTAATACTAGGAAGAAGGAACCATAGGCCGCGAGCCCGCAATTATTGTTCCTTCCAAGAGAATAACAAAATACAAGAGAGAGCCCAATGCAAGATCCGATCATTTTGAGATGCCTGGAAACACTGTGTTTGAAATACTGGAGGTCATAGGAAGCAGGAAATATAGACAGAGGGGGACTGTTCCAGAGCTGACCATTTGCATAAATGAAGGATTGGGAGTATCGGTTAACTCTTGCATTAGAGAGTTGGACAGAAAAGGGATGAGAGTTTGCTGCTAGACGGGTGTTACGCGCCCGTCTTAGAGGTGAATCCATGCAGACAGTTCAGTGGAGCAGTGACCATGGAAGTAGCAATAGAAAAGAGATAAAGATGCAGGAGTGCGATGAAGAGACAGAGGTTGAAGGGAGTCAGTAAGAGGAGGAGAGTTAATGAGACGAAAAATCTTTGACTCCACCCTATTGAGAAGTGCTGTATGTGGGGAGCCTCCCCACACATGAGAGTTGTACTCCACACAGGGGTGGATAACAACCCTGTATAGAGTCAACAATTGTGCAGGGGTAAAGAAGGAACGGAGTTGGCTTAGCACACCTAATCTCCTGGAAGCAGATTTTACAAGAGATGTAATATGATCTTTCCAAGATAAGTCCCGAGTAAATGAAACCCCAAGCATGTTCAAGGATGATGCATGATTAAGCTGAATATTATTAAACATTAGTGGGTATACCTGTGGAAGATTTTGTCAGGTTGACAGATGTAAAAACTGAGACTTTGATGCATTAAAAACAACCAGATTATTTTTACCCCAGTCAGAGATACGAGTCAAGTCAGACATTAGGTGTGCCATAGCCTTATCCCATGTTTGTTGAAGTAACTGCTGAGATGGACGTTGCGAGAACCGAATGGAAAGGTGAAGGGTGGAGTCATCAGCCTATGAGTGGATAGGGTTAGATGTACAGCTTAGAAGGTCATTGATGAATAAAAGGAAGAGCGTTGGTGATAGGACAGAGCCCTGAGGAACACCACTGTTGGTAGATCTAGGAGAAGAACGACGGCCATCTACAACAGCGGCTATAGAACGACCAGAAATGAAGCTAGAGATGAAGGCACAGATAGAAGGATAGAAACCGTAAGAGGGCAGTTTGGAAATTAAAGATTTATGCCAGACTCGATCGAAAGCCTTGGAGATGTCAAGTGCAATGGCAAAGCTTTTGCCAAAGTCCAGAAAGGAGGATGACCAGGAGTCTGAAAGGTAGGTGAGAAGATCGCCAGTGGAACGTCCCTGACGGAACCCATACTGACAATCAGAAAGAAGGTTGTGATAGGAAAGATGCTTTAAAATTTTTCTGTTAAGAATTGACTTGAAAACTTTTGAGATACAGGATGTTAAAGCAATGGGACGATAGTTAGAGGGTTGGGAATGGTCACCCTTCTTTGGGACCGGCTGAATGAGAGCAAACTTCCAGCAAGAAGGAAAGGTACAAATTAATAGACAAAGGCAAAAGAGTTTGCCTAGGCAGGGTGTAAGCACAGAAGCACAGTTCTTGAGAACAACAGGAGGGACTACATCAGGATCATATACCTTATTAATATTGAGGCCTGTGATGGCAGAAAATACATCAGCTGAAGAAATTTTAATGTCAGCCATGAGGAAGTCAGAGGGGGGAAGTGATGGAGAAACAGCACCAGAATCATGTAAGGTAGAATTGGAGGAGAAAGTCTGAGCGAAGAGATCTGTTTTATCAGTAGAAGAAATAGCTGCAGAGCCATCAGAGTAGAAAAGAGGAGAGAAGGATGATGAGGTAAAGTTGTTAGAAAGGTTTTTGGCAAGGTGCCAGAAGGAGCGGGAAGAATTCGAGTTGGAGAGTTGAGAACATTTCATACAGATGAAATTATTTTTGGCAGAGCGAAGAACAGACTTAGCACAATTCAGGGCAGAAGCATTTAAAAGATGTGATTCAGGGGTGGGTTGGCTCCGGTACGTTTTATAGGCCCTCTCCTTGTTGCGGACAGCATTAGAACAAGCGTGATTAAACCAAGGCTTTCTTTCATTAGTCAAAGGATATGAGAAAGGAATATATGCTTCCATGCCCAAGAGAATAACCTCCGTAATGCGCAAGGCACACTCAGATGCTCCCGCCCTTGGAAGCAATTAATCATTCCAGGGAAAATCAAAGAAGTACTGCCTGAGGGCCTCCCAATCTGCAGCTCCAAAGTGCCACAAACAACGTTTCTGTGAAGGGCCCACAGGCCATATCAAAACGATAGGACAGGTTAAGGTGATAAGGTTGTGATCAGAGGAGCCCAACGGAGAGAAAAGATTAACAGTGTAAGCAAAAGGATTTGTTGTAAGGAAGAGGTCAAGTATGTTGGAGCTCTCTCCAAGGCGGTCAGGGATACGGGTAGGGTGCTGCACAAGCTGCTCTACGTTAAGGATAGAAAAGATGTAGGCTTGTTCATCAGGTGGATCAGTGAAAGGAGAGGAGAGCCAAAGGTGATGGTGAACATTGAAATCTTCTAGAATGGAGATTTCAGGGAAAGGAGAAATGGATAGAATGTGTTCCATCGTAGAAGTAAGATAGTCAAAGAATTTTCAGTAGTCAGTAGAATTAGGAGATAAGTAAACAGTACAGATATAGGTAGTCAGAGTATGGCAGGAAAGCCGAATCCAGATGTAGAGAATTCAGAAGAATTGAGTTCAGGAACACGAGAGCAAGATAAGTCGTTGCGTATGTATATACAACAGCCACCTTTGGCTTGGAAATGAGTATAGAGAAAGTAACAGGATACAGAAAAGGGTCTGCTGTCAGTTGCCTCAGACAGCTGAGTCTCAGTTAGAAAAAGAGAAAGAGAGGTGGTGCTCAACAGAGCTAAAGTTAGATGAAAGGCCACGAATGTTGCAGAAATGAAGAAGACAGTCAGACAGTGGTTCCAGGCAGCTCGAGTCGTCACCTGGAGAGGGGTGGAAGGTGGGGACTTTTATGTAACCCCCCCCCTCTGGGGACTCTGAGGCCACGTGCCGCGCTGCCATTATTTTTTTATTTATTTATTTATTTTTTTGAAAAGGAAGTTCAGTGTGTACCGTGCATGTAGTTTGGTGTTGATAGAGAAACTTGTATTGGAGAACATGCTGGTCTACTCTCTGTGTTACACGAGACACTGAAGAAGTTCAGCAAAGGGGGATGGTCGGGACCTAGTCCCGAGGGCTGATGAAACGGAAGCCCCAGCTCTCCCTGTCAACAGCTTTCCATCCACCTTAGGAGTACTGCCCTGCTCGACTGGTGCTACAGTCTACCCATTTACGTTTATGAATCACTTCAGGTTTCTCTCTCTCTCTCACACACACACACACACACACACACACACACACACACACACACACACACACACACACACACACATTTCACCTCTCCACTTCCTCTTAACCTCTTATTTACTCATTCCACCCTCACAAAAACTTAATTATATGTAAAGTCTAATGCTGTCACTCAGTCAACAACTTATACTTTCACTCAGTTCTCTCTCTCTCATCCACTTTCTCACTCTTCAAATAACATTCACTCACTCTCATTTACCTGCAGATTTTGGCAGGGCTGGATATAAAGTCTTGATCATATTTTTAGGTCAATAAACTTCCACAACTACTTTATTCCTTAACTTATTGCCATCAGGGTTGAATTGAGGAATGTCGTGTCAGGGTGTGTGAGGTTAACAGCAATATCCAATAACCTTTTATAATTGATATGCCCAGACGTTTTTGTTCAGCTAAGGGAAGATGTTTAGGTGCTGCAGGGAAGAGAGAGAGAGAGAGAGAGAGAGAGAGAGAGAGAGAGAGAGAGAGAGAGAGAGAGAGAGACCCGTTTTCGATTCGTGTGGTGGGTGTAGTAATGATATTTTACTTAAAGAGTGACATTATAGCAGTATATCACGTATTGCCCCAGCCCTCGAATAATATGCCTTTTTTCATACTTTTTGTTGCAACCAAACAATCTTATTCAGCACCTGTGTGTGTGTGTGTGTGTAAATTATATGTATATATATATATATATATATATATATATATATATATATATATATATATATATATATATATATATATATATATATATATATATATATGTCATTATGTCTATGAAAGTAGTTGCCTTCCTATCTACTTACCTACCTACCTATCTACTCAGCTTTAGTATTCAGCTTGGGCTAATACCATGCGATGTTATGCTTCTAAGAGTGAGTCGCAGGAGTCTGAGAGCGTGAAGGAAATAATGCCAGTTTTTACCTCACCTAGAATGGAATTCAGTTGGTTCTTTCGATCAGCAGTCCATTACTCCATCACCTGAACACTGAGATTTTAGTTTGTTCACTACGATGACCTTTCTGCTTCATTCTTGCTATCTCCAGACTATTTTATTGAACATAGGCCCATAATTTTGTTGGGTTGTTGTTGTTGTTGATTCTCTCCTCATTCGAGAAGACCGGGCCTTGCTGTAGCCCGGTTGGTGGTGATTGTCTTGAGTAAGGTAAGGGGGAAGACAGGGCCTGTGGAATGCCCAGCACACACGCCCTGTCTCCTTGCTGAGTTGCGGTGTGATTTTGTTGGGGTTAGTGAAGGCTTTAATAACCCCTTCAGTTCAGAAAATGCTGGGGCCAACAAGAAAAATGGAAGTGCAGCTCATTCAGTTAGGGAAACTTTTGTAAATATGTCATTTTAACTTTTTTTTTTTTTTTTTTTTTTTTTTGTCCCTCCCTCGACTCCACCTCACTTCACCTCGGGTGGAGAAGGATTTTTGGAAGATGGTGGTGGTGACGGTGTTAGTGACTGTGATGATGTTGATGGTGATGGTGATGCTGCTTATTATGACTGTAATGATAATCATGATGATTTTTCCTCACACTAAACTGATGTCGATCTCGCGTCCTTTCAGCCAGCAGTCACACAACCAACCACTACGCCGGGTTCTTGATTCTGGAGGGTCCTCTTGTTAAAAGGTCGAAAAAAAATATAAGCGATCGTTAACGTGACAATTTGAAAGTCGGTCACAAAAATTATAATTGGATCTCTCACTCGGGTATTGACCTTTCACTGATACAGATGGACAAAAATGATTCAGCACGGTACCCTTCCCTAAATGGATATCACAGAGAACCAAGTGGCAGTGTCGTGTTATCAAAGGGCATTACGTACACCCGCGAACCAAAGTTTCGGTACCCCCCTCGATGGAAGGAAGTGGAAGTCAGGGTTAGAGAGAGGGCAGGTGAACGGACAACCGTGAGTGGTACTTTGGAACTGAGCTACGAGGCGAA
This sequence comes from Coenobita brevimanus, assembly GCF_032717465.1. NCBI lineage: Eukaryota > Metazoa > Arthropoda > Malacostraca > Decapoda > Coenobitidae > Coenobita > Coenobita brevimanus. The sequence goes on from NC_137034.1 coordinate 10,904,043, forward strand.
TAGTGAGAAACCTAATGACACTGGATTCGAAACATTTCCATGCTATTCATCTGCAAAACATTATGCGTTCGTAACATAAATACTGTAATATATAACATAGACTACTGTGTTATCATGGTGTCCTGTGATACTGACCCATCTGTTTCGGGTCCTCATCACACAAATAAAGCACCGAGCCAGTTGTATATAAGTTGCAACTTGTCATTATAACTGCAGTCATAATTTCTGTGAATGTTATCCCTGGATTGTCTATAGCTATAATATAGAATGATTGTGAATTTAATGATGATTCTCACAGCAGTTGTGCGGATGGTTATAAATGTTGCAATTATTTTATGTGGACGACTAAACCACATTGTGATGGACAGCGGAGAGCATTCGCCAATAATTTACTATAACCAGATGAAATTAGATGCAAACAACACAAAATATTATGAGACAATGAAGACACAGCTGTGGTATCCTGCTCCGCCTTATTATCAAGGCCTTAACTGGGGCTTCACCTCATACGTGCATTATTTTCCTTCAGTCTCTGCCTCTTTTATTACTCTTACTTCCCGGTATCCTCTCACTGCGAGTCGTCAGATTCCTTGGAGGGTTTCTTGTCGTCCGGTCCTATAACCCCTACTGTATTACATTATTGCTCGCATCATCACTCCCAGACAAACAACGTTAGCACAAGACTGCTGAATCTGTTAATACCATTATTGCCACTGCCACTACTACTGTAATCCCCCTTTTCCTGTTGTGTCTAATTTCCCTCACAGTACTACTACTGCTGCTCCTATTTCTACGCCACTATAAATCTGTATAATACTAAATATGATTGTCCTTATGTCTGTGTATCTGTTAATCATAATTATTGTCCCTGTCCCACCGTCAACAACTCGTCACTGACCCGGCACCGCTACTCCGGTTCCCACCCACCATGGATCTTACCCTTCACCTCATCCTTGGGCCAGAAGGCCTGTTGTTCACCCTTTACCGGTGAATATACGTGGCATGCAGTAATAATAAAAAAGAAGGCATTTGAGAGCTAAACGGTAATCGCCCTCTAAAATATTCTGTTTGCCAAGTTCAAACTTTAGGCCATATTTTGATACCATGAAGGTTTTATGTTGATAGCTCAAGCCATTCATGTGATTTAATGGTGCTAAAGGCAGGCAATAAAAACTAGTTGACCTTTAGCAGTTAGTTTGGTGACCTTGACTCTGACCTCGAGTTGCCATTTTCGAACTCCTCCAAGATTTTGGCCATATCTTGATACGCTGAAGGCTTCATGTTGATAGCTCAAACCGTTCATGAGATATAATAGGAACACACACACACACACACACACACACACACACACACACACACACACACACACACACACACACACACACACACACACACACACACACACACACACACACACACACACACACACACACACACACACACACACACACACACACACACACACACACACACACACACACACCGCTTGCTGGCTCAGTGGTAGCGTTCTCGCTTGCCATCTGGTAAACGGGAGTTCGCGCCTCGCTCAGGTTGCGAAAAGTTTCACTGACGAAGTAGGCGGTTACTGTCCCCCTTGAGCAAGGGGATGGGTGTGTGCGTGTGTGAAAGTCAGAGCCTTGCCCTTAGATCGGACTATATGAGCTCTCAGCTCCCTTCCGGGAGGGTAAAAACTGACGATCACGACCATCAAGTGATCCTGACCGACCCGATGAATTACACAGATGCAGTTAAAAACATGATCGCTCCGCCTTCTAAAGGTAGGCGATAGTAATATAATAATAACATCGTAGATGTGTACTGTAGTGTTCCTAACATTACACTTAATAAATGCAGACCCAAACGTGCTTATATTACGGAGCACTGATATATTAACCACAAAACCGACCACAGACCGTTCTTATCATTACCACTGCACCTTCCCTATAGCACTTCACCATGGTAATACAACCCAGTGTAGTCCTCTGTGAGATCGCTACACGTGTTTGGGAAAAATAACAGTGCACAACATGCCTACAAACCACTAAAATAAGCATATGATGTTTCACTGACATCCATCAAATAGCCTAGGAGAAGTTAGTGGACAAACAAACAAACGACTGGACACAGACAGACAGAAGCACAATGTCCCGCATCGGTAAGCAACGACCTGACAAAACTATTGTGATCCTGCATTGAGGTTGTCATCACAGTAATAATAATAATAATAATAATAATAATAATAATAATTAATCACATGTTATTAGGCACGATACTGAGGAGGACACACACTGGGAATAGCATGTGTCGACGCAATGCAGAATCTGTTTGCCATGACAGAAGGTTGGGTTGCTGTCAAACATTAATTTAGTATTACTATAACCCTACCATTACAGCATATTATGGCAATGTTTGGTTTTATATGTCACACCTGTTTTCACTTGTATTATCAGGGAGATTATGGTGTGTGTCCTCCTCTGTATCATGGATATTAACATGTGATTACTACTACTACTACTACTACTACTGCTACTACTACTACTACTACTACGATTATTATTATTATTATTATTATTATTATTATTATTATAATAACTATGATGACACCTACAAAGCAGGATCGTAATAGTTTTGTCAGGTTGTCATATACCGATGCGAAACATTCGGCCTCAGTCTATGTCCAGCCGTGTGTTTGTTTGCCCGCTAACTTCTAGGCAATTTAATGGATGTCAGTGAAAATCACAGGTGTATTTTAATGGGTTGTAGGCATGTTGTGCGCTATTTTTCCCAAACATGTGTAGTGATCCCACAAAGGACTTAGTGGGTTGTATTACTATGGTGAAGTGCTACAGGTAAGGTCCAGTGGCAATGATAGGAACGGTCTGTGGTCGGTTCTGTGGTTAATATATCAGAGCTCCGTAATATAGGCACGTTTGGGTCTGCGACTTTTATAATTATGTAATGTTCGGAATACTGCAGATATATGTTGTTGCTGTCAATTTTATAATTATTCTTATTAATGCATGCCACGTATATTCACCGGTAAAAGGTGAACAACAGGCCTGGTGGACCAAGAAGGAGGTGAGGGGTAAAATGGTTCGGAGTGGGGGAGGAATAGAGCTCATGGTGGGTGGGAGAGAGGGGGGTGAGGTGCAGCTGGGGTAGCTAGCGGTGCCGGGTCAGTGACGAGTTGTCGACGATGGGACAGGGACAATATGATTAACAGATACACAGACATAAGGACAATCATATGTGTTATTATACAGATTTATAGTGGCGTAGAAATAGGAGTAGCAGTAGTAGTACTGTTAGGGAAATTAGACACAACAGGAAAAGGGGGATTACAGTAGTAGTGGCAGTGGCAATAATGGTATTAACAGATTCAGCAGTCTTGTGCTAACGTTGTTTGTCTGGGAGTGGTGATGCGAGCAATAATGTAATACAGTAGGGGTTATAGGACCGGACGACAAGAAACCCTCCAAGGAATCTGACGACTCGCAGTGAGAGGATACCGGGAAGTAAGAGTAATAAAAGAGGCACAGACTGAAGGAAAATAATGCACGTATGAGGTGAAGCCACAGTTAAGGCCTTGATAATAAGGCGGAGCAGGATACCACAGCTGTGTCTTCATTGTCTCATAATATTTTGTGTTGTTTGCATCTAATTTCATCTGGTTATAGTAAATTATTGGCGAATGCTCTCCGCTGTCCATCACAATGTGGTTTAGTCGTCCACATAAAATAATTGCAACATTTATAACCATCCGCACAACTGCTGTGAGAATCAACATTAAATTCACAATCATTCTATATTATAGCTATAGACAATCCAGGGATAACATTCACAGAAATTATGACTGCAGTTATAATGACAAGTTGCAACTTATATACAACTGGCTCGGTGCTTTATTTGTGTGATGAGGACCCGAAACAGATGGGACAGTATCACAGGACACCATGATAACACAGTAGTCTATGTTATATATTACAGTATTTATGTTACGAACGCATAATGTTTTGCAGATGAATAGCATGGAAATGTTTCGCATCCAGTGTCATTAGGTTTCTCACTATTCGCCTTGTAGCTCAGTTCCAAAGTACCACTCACGGTTGTCCGTTCACCTGCCCTCTCTCTAACCCTGACTTCCACTTCCTTCCATCGAGGGGGGTACCGAAACTTTGGTTCGCGGGTGTACCAGCTTGAAAGTTTTGGCCTAGCTTACAGTTTGAAAATATCGACCACGATCATTTTCATTATATCATTGTAATTAGCCTGTGAAATAGATAACTATCATATGAAAATAACTTTGGCATAAAATCAAGTAAATGCTGAACATTATACTTAATATACCAGTAAATACGAAAAATAAGAAGCAATTTCTGGAACCCTGAAAAGATGAACGGACTTGGATACTGTACTTTCCTTATGTACAGTCATAAACACCAACAGAGGGCAGGGTAATCTGTCACCAGAGGTCAGGTTAATCGCACACGTCTACCCGCCCCCCCCCCAGCTCCCCCTCCTTACCCCCACCAAACCACTCATTTGTTGGGCGGATGCATAGAGATGGATCGGAGATTTCAAGATCCTCTCACGTCAAGCCGCATGTAATGTTACTTTCATTTTCCCTACTATTAGGTGTATTATTACGAAATGAGAAGCAATTATACTGAAGTTTGTATAGAGTTTGGAGATGGGTTTCCAAATATTTATCAAACGTCTTATAAACGATAGACTAAAATCCAAGTAACAAGGACACTTTTTATGATAACTGGCCAACACCTATCAACCCGACAGAATCTTCCACAGGTGTACCCGCTAATGTTTAATAATATTCAGCTTAATCATGCATCATCCTTGAACTTGCTTGGGGTTTCATTCACTCGGGACTTATCTTGGAAAGATCATATTACATCTCTTGTAAAATTTGCTTCCAAGAGATTAAGTGTGCTAAGCCGACTCTGTTCCTTCTTTACCCCTGCACAATTGTTGGCTCTATACAGGGATTTTATCTGCCCCTGTGTAGAGTACAACTCTCATGTGTGGGGAGGCTCCCCACATACAGTTCTTCTCAGTAGGGTGGAGTCAAAGGCTTTTCGTCTCATTAACTCTCCTTTTACTGGCTCTCTTCAACCTCTGTCCCTTCACCGCACTGTTGCATCGTTATCTCTCTTTTATCGCAACTTCAATGGTCACTGCTCTTCCGAACTGTCTGCTTGCATTCACCCACCTGTACGACGGGCGCGTAGCACCCGTCTAGCAGCAAACTCTCATCCTTTTTCTGTTCAACTCTCTAATGCAAGAGTTAATCGTTACTCCCAGTACTTCACTTATGCAACAGGCCAACTCTGGAACTGTTTCCCCTCTGTCTGTATTTCCTGCTAACTATGATCTCCAGTCTTTCAAACGCAATGTGTCCCGGCATCTCGAAATGATCGGATCTTAAAATTGGCTCTCTCTTGTATTTTGTTTTTCTCTTGGAAGGAACAGTTATTGCGGGCTCGTGACCTTTAGTTCCTTCTTCCTAGCATTATATATATATATATATATATATATATATATATATATATATATATATATATACAGTATATACGCTGTATATATATGGTGTAGGATTTGTAACTAACAGAAAGCTTGCGGACAACATTATTAAATTCAGCAGTGTATCTGACAGTGCCCAGATGAAGAAATAGAAACATTCTATGATGACATCTTCCAGATTATGGAAGAAGAAAAGATAACATATACTATACTCATGGGAGACTTCAATGCAAAAGTTGGGAAGTCGAAAAATGGAGAAGCATGTATGGGAAAATTTGGAGTGGGAGAAAGGAATGAAAGAGAAATGCTGGTAAATTTTGCTGAAATGTTTAACATGAGACTAATGAACACATTCTTCCACAGAAGAACAGGAAGAAAGTGGACCTGGAGAAGCCCAAATGGAGAAACAAAGAATGAAATCGACTTCATTATAGCAGATAAGAATAACACGATCACAAATGTCACAGTTATCAACAAAGTAAATATAGGTAGTGATCATAGAATGGTGGGTTGCACAGCGAGATTCAATTTCAGAAATGAAAGAAAGAAGATGATTAAAGATAAAAAGATATGCCCAATAATCGTAAACGAAAACAAAGAAGCCTTTCAGATGGAAATAAGGAACAGATTTCAGGCTCTAAGTAATGCTGAATGTGACATTGATGAGCTGAATGACAGACTAACAAAAGTGCTAAGAGAATCAGTAGAGGTAGTAGGAAAACATAATACAACCAAAGCCAAGAAGTATTCAGAAAAGACACTCGAGCTTATGAAAAAACGAAAGGAAATGAAAGTAAAGACAAAGAACGACGAAATAGAACGAGCAGAATTATATAAGCTTATCAACAAAAGACAAAGAGAAGAAAAAAGAAAGAGAAACATGGATCAGATCAAAGAAACCATCAAAAATGGAAAGAGTCTGAAACAGGTCCGAAGCAAAATGGCACTAGGAAAGCAACAAATGACATCACTGAAAGAAAAAAACGGTGAAATCATTAAATGCAGTGATAAGATGGTTAAGAGAGTTGAAGAATTTTACAAAGAACTGTATGCATCAAAGACATTAGTACCAATAGCTAACTTTTCAGTTGACACAAGTGAAATACCTGAGGTAACACCAGATGAAGTAAATATTTGTCTTAAAAATATGAAAAGAGGGAAGGTTCCCGGAGAAGATGGAATAGTAACAGATATACTTTTGGATGCCGGAGTAGAAGTAAAAAATAGGCTTGCTCACTTATTTACCCACTGCATAAAACAGAAGAAAATTCCCAAAACATGATGTAATGCTATAGTTATTTTACTCTACAAAAAAGGTGACTCAAAAGATCTTAGTAACTATCGACCCATTAGCTTATTATCGGTCGTCATTTACAAACTCTTCACTAAAGTCCCTACGAACAGAATAACAACAATATTGGAGGAAAACCAACCTCGTGAACAGGCTTCCGAAGCGGGTATTAGACCACTGATCATCTACATACAATGAATCAGCTAATTGAGAAAACTAAAGAATATAATAAACCACCGTGCTTAGGTTTTGTTGATTACGAAAAGGTTTTCGACTCAGTGGAGCAAATAGCAATTATAAATTCATTGCAAGAACAAGGAGTGAATGAGAACATTGTAAACCTGCTCGAAAACATATATAAAGAGGGAACTGCTAGAGTTAAATTACATAAGGACTCTGAGAAAATTAAGATTGAGAAGGGCGTGCGTCAGGGAGATACAATTTCACCAAAATTATTTACAGCATGCCTAGAAAGTATTTTCAGAAAGCTAGACTGGGAAAACAAAGGAGTGAACACTGATGGAGAAAAGCTAAACCATTTAAGATTTGCAGATGACATTGTCCTAGTCTCAGAAACAGCGGAGGCGTTGCAAGAAATGTTAAATGACCTGAACAAAGAAAGTCTGAAAGTAGGACTGAAGATGAACCGAAGTAAAACTAAAGTAATGTTTAATCCACAAACACCAAAGAGCGTCATCAAAATAAGCGATGAAATTCTTGAAGAATTTGAGGAGTACAACTACTTGGGACAAATACTAAAATTAACGAAAGATCATGATACCGAAATAAAATGAAGCATTACAATTGGATGGAAAGCTTTCGGTAAACATAGAGACATTATGAAAAGTAGCTTGCCAGTTTGTATGAAACGAAAAGTATATAACGAATGCATAATTCCAGCTATGAAGTATGGTTGTGAGACCTGGAAACTGACAAAATCAATGGAAAATAAACTAATCCGTTCTCAGAGATCAATGGAAAGGTCAATGTAAGGAATATCTTTAAAGGACAGGAAAAGATCAACTTGGGTGAGAGAGCAGACTAAAGTCAAAGATATTGTGGGGGTTATAAAGGAAAAGAAATGGAGGTGGGCAGGCCATATAGCAAGAATAAGAGATAACCGATGGAGCAAGAGGCTTGCTGACTGGACACCAAGAGAATGTAGGCGTAGCAGAAAAAGGCCAGACAGGAGATGGAGAGATGAGATAGAGAAATTTGCAGGGAAAAAATGGCAAAGATTGGCTCAGTAAAGGAATTCGTGGAAAAGGTTGGGGGAGGCCTTTGTTCAGCAGTGGACTAGTTATGGCTGATTATATATATATATATATATATATATATATATATATATATATATATATATATATATATATATATATATTGTTACGAAACAGAGAGAGATAATGAACACTTCAAGTGAGAATACTAAAATCACTACTATCCCACAAAGTTCCAGATTCAAAACAAAAGAGTTAACTAAAATTACAAGTTAAAGTTTAATGCTCAAACTAACAACTAAACATTCAGGATTCATAAGTATAATATAATGGCAAAACAGGTTAAATATATGGTTAACTGCAATAGCCTCTATTAACACGAATTTAGCAAGAGCAAATTTATCTAAGTCAGCCCTGATAAAATGAGAAAACCGGATAATGCTCAATTAATGCAAGATATATTTTTACAGATACAAAATATTATTAATAATGGCTGACATCAAAAACTCCACATGAATCACAAAAAAACCAGACCTACGAATGAACACCTTATGCTACACAGTACAAGGAAAAAAATGTAATAACACTTATACTCAAATTATACAGCAGCTAGATGGTTGGAGACTTCCTGAGCACTCACAAAGATAATACACTATACAGGGGAGGACAGAGATGTGAACCAAATGAGGAGTAGATCTAAGTGGCAATTAATGCAGAGACTGAGCTCATTATATAGGGGCCGGCAGAGCTTGATACAACTTGTAAGAAGGACGCGAAAATGAAGCCATAGGGGACAAAGAGTTGACACTCCTGCTCTGAACAACAGAAAGAACGACTTACTCTACCATAAGGGGGAGAAGGGGGGAGTGAGGTAGAACAAGCCAGTCTGGTCACTATGGAAGCCACGAGGCGAATCGTGATCAAACATGCAGCATACTGTACGTTAGAATTATACAAAGGATGATGAAATCATAGGCTATGTAACACCTCCCCACAAAGAAAAAGAAATTTACAAAGGAAATTTATTACTCTAAAACAATGTCTAAAGTCTAGATAAGCAATCTGCAATAACATTTTCTTTCCCCTTGACATGTTGTATGACTAATAAATACTCCTGAAGAAGTAGACTCCATCCTGTCAATCTCTAATTTTTATCTTTAAACTTACAAGGAATTTCAGTGGGTTATGATCGGTATAAATGACTATGGGGTCAAAACCAGAACACAACTAAAATGAAAAATGCTGTAAACCCAAAATCAAGGCCAAAAGCTCTTTCTCAATAGTTGAGTAGTTCTTTTGAGGTGGAGTGAAATTCTTACTGTAATAAGATACAGGGTGTTCAATACCCTGATCATCCTCTTGCAGCAAAACAGCCACAGCTCCTGTATCACTTGCGTCAACAGCCATCTTAAAAGGCTTAGCAAAATTTGGAGTAGCGAGCACTGGCTGACTTAATAGGATAACTTTAAGTTTACTGAAAGAGGATTCACAGCTATTGGTCCAGACAAATTTAACTCCCTTTTTCAGTAGGTCTGTAAGTGGTGATACAAGAATTGAAAAGTTAAGAACAAATCTCCTGTAATAACCTACCATTCCCAAAAATCACTGTAGCTCTTTCCTACTTTTAGGTCTGAGAAGATCACTTATAACCTGAACCTTAGCTCCTGTTGGTGAAACGTGTCCATCACCAATTACGTACCCAAGGTGCTGAACTTTAGCTTGACCAAACTCACACTTTGATAAATTAGCTACAAGATTAGCCTGAACCAAACGCTCAAGAAATTTACTGACATGGCATAGGTGATCTTTCCAGTTGTCACTGAAGATTAATACATCATCAGTATAAGCAACACACCCTGCCAAACCCTCTGTTACAACATTCATGAGCTTCTGAAAAGTGGCTCGTGCATTCTTCATACCATATGGCATTACAGAACATGCAAAAGTCTTTCCTAGTGTTACAAAACATGAGATCTCCCTAGCACGTTCAGTCATAGGTACTTGCCAGTATCCCTTTAACAAATCAAACTTACTTATGTACCTAACCTTTCCGATCTTGTCTATGCAATCTTCCACACGAGGGAGAGGGTAAGTGTCTGTTTTGGTTATCTGATTAACACGTCTGTAGTCGATGCAAAGCCGCTGTGACCCACCTGGCTTAGGGACTAGAGTGACAGGAGAACTCCACTCGCTCTGACAGGGCTCAATCAACTTGTGGTCCAACAGGTAGCCAAGCTCCTTCTCGATGAGAGGAACTTTCACTGGGTTCGCACGGTAAGGAGGCAGTTTAATTGGCTTTGCGTCTCCAACATCGACATCATGCATCAACACAGTGGTTCTTCCTGGAGTGGCACGGAACACTTGCGGGTACTTCTGCAGTAATGCCGAAGACTCCTGCCTTTCCTCGGGAGCTAGATGAGAAAGCTTATTCTGGAGATTATTCATGATATCAGGATTCTTCCCCAAACTATCACTCAGGCTCATGCTGCATGGGAGAACTTCACTTGCAGACTCGGGTGGAACAGCTACAGTGCAGACTGGATTATTTTCGTCCAGCCTGTGATATAACTTTAGCATGTTGATGTGACAAAGTTGCTTGTTCTTTCTATGATCTGGTGTGGTGATGACATAGTTGACATCACTGAGTTTCTTCTCCACGAAATAAGGACCACTAAACTTGGCTTGAAGAGGTTGCCCATGCACCGGTAGCAGAATCAAAACCTAATCTCCTGGCTGAAAGTGGCGTAACCTGGACTTCTTATCATACCAAGTTTTCATCTTCTCCTGAGCAGCTCCTAAATTCTCTCTTGCCAGCTGTAAAGCAGTGGACAGCCGTTCTTTGAACTTCATCACATACTCCAGCAGGTTGACGTCATCTTCCTCTGACAGCCAGCATTCCTTGAGTAACTTAAGGGGTCCTCTTACTTCATGGCCAAACAGTAGTCAAAGGGTGAGAAGCCCAGCGATTCATTTGGAGATTCTCTTGCGGCAAACACAACGAATGGAAGACCTTTATCCCAGTCTTTCTGATGTTCCAAACAGTATTTCTTGAGCATCGATTTGAGTGTTTGATGATATCTCTCCAACGCTCCTTGGGTCTGGGGATGGTAAGCTGAAGACGTGATCTGGGTGATGCCCAACTCTATCAGAGACTGCTTGAAAACATTTGACATGAAATTACATCCCCGGTCGGACTGTACCTCCTTGGGCAGACCAAACTTTGTGAAGAACCCTAGCATTTCCTTAACCACGTTCTTTGCTGAGATATTTCTAAGTGGAATGGCTTCAGGATAACGAGTAGCCATATCAATCAGGGTCAACACATAAGAAAATCCTGAAGAAGTCTTAGGAAGAGGGCCCACAATATCCACCAACACACGGGTGAAAGGCGCCTCAAAAGGAGGAATGGGAACTAGAGGTGCAACCTTTTCGGTCTGATTACACTTCCCCACAACTTGACAGGTGTGACAAGACTTACAATACCAGGAAACATCCCTGAAGATACCTGGCCAGTAGAAGTGTTTCAAAATGCGTGCCACAGTCTTCCTCACTCCAAGGTGTCCTGGCAAACTGGAATCATGAGCCACTCTAATGATATCCTGCCTACAAACACGGGGGATGACAACTTGATGTACAACCTCCCATTCACAGTCGGCTGATGCTGTTGGGGGTCTCCACTTCCTCATAAGTACTCCTGACTTTATATAATAACAAGTAGAAGCACCAACTGACTCTTCCTCACTGCAAGCAGAGTTATCTAGACCTTTCAACTCAGGGTCAGCAACCTGCAACTCAACGAACTCTTGACGAGACAAATTATCAACACTACGGGGTACTGCCTCAACTGGTGAGTGTCCAAATTAGCAAGAAAAGTGTCAGCTAGGATAACATCATCATCATCATTACCCTCTAAGTCACCAGTAACTTTAGACTTAGTCCTAGTGACAGCACATGCAGAGAACACATCAGGGATACCACAATCCCGGGTCGCAGTCACTGGTCCACCAGACAACTGAGGAGCTGGACACACTTAACTTCCACCAATATCATTTCCAAGTAAGAAAGTTACACCTGACATTGGGAGTGTCTCAACCAACCCAACCATAACGGAACCATTAACAAAACCAGACTCTAAATTCACTCTGCACAGAGGGACAGAGAAGTAATTATTCCCTACACCTT
>NC_137034.1:10921267-10941997 GCF_032717465.1 Coenobita brevimanus
CATTCCATCCTCCCAGTGAATCAGTGGTTTGGTAGGGGTAACGAGGGGGAGTTGGAGGAGTAGATGTGTACGATTAACCTGATCTCTGGTGGCAGATTACCCTGTCCCTCTATTAGTGTTTATGACTATAATCATGAACTCCTGTAAATGGACAGGGTAGTCTACTGCTACAGGGCAGGTTAATAGCACACGTCCACCCCTTCCCCCAAGCTCTTTCTCTTTACCCCCACCGAAGCACTGATTTTGACAGAAATTTTAAGCACTCCCTTCCCTGACATGCGTTAGTCTAAACACGACCAATACTATATTTTAATAACAAAAGTCTCTTAGGAAATTAGGGTATAACTGATACTCAAACTTACCAGTAATTCTGTCTATCTGTCTACTGCCAGACGCCTTAATCCTGTAAAGGGTGGCCACAAACAAATCGCCTCCATGTCGCCCTGCCCCCCTCCATTTCATTGCCCTGCTCCCAGCTCACACACCCCTCTCTCATATACCTCTCCACTCCATCCCTCCATCTCATCCTTGGCCTCCCCCTCCCTCTACCTCCCTCCACCCCACTCACTCTCCTCGTCAGTCTCGCACGCTCCATCCTCTCCACGTGTCCAAGCCACGTCGGTGTGTTTCTCCTGACACTTCCTATCATTACCACATCCACACTACAACTCTTCTTCACTTCCTCATTAGTTAGTCTGTCTCTCCATGTGACTCCACATGCTCTTCTCAAATAACTCATTTCCACTGCTCTCACTCTTGACTTCTGTCCCTCCAACAAGGTCCAAGCTTCACTTCCATACGTTAGAGATGTTATCACAATACTGTCATGTAGTAGCTTTTTCACTTCCATGCTCACTTCCTGTTTCTTATCACTGCTTCCAAGGACCCAGCACCCTTTCTTCCTTGTTGCACCCTTTCAAGCACTTCACCCTCTAAACTTCCATCCTTACTCGTCACACTACGCAAGTACTTAAATGCACTCACATTTTCCATTTCCTCCTCATCCAGCCTCACTGTACAGTACATTCTCTGAACTCACTTCTCTCGAAGCCCATAACTTTACTCTTCCCTACATTCACCTTTAGATTCCGTTTCTTACACACTTTCCCAGACTCCTCCATCAAGCGTTGTAGCTCCCTTTCGTCTTCACTTGACAACACAGTATCATCTGCAAACAACAGCACAGGGAGTTTCCAAACACTGCCCTCTCTCACTAGGGCCGCTCCAACATCCACTGACCTTCCTAGCATCTCTTTTATAACCCCATCCATCCACATACAGATTGAATAACCATGGAGCCATGACACATCCTTGTTTCAATCCAACCTTCAAATAGAAAAATTCACTCAGTTCACCATCCACACGCGCTGCAGCCTTAGCACTCTCACACATACTCTTCACGGCCTTCAACAACTTCCCATCTACTCCATATATTCTTAATACTTTCCACAATCCTTGTCTATCCACCCTGTCATATACCTGCTCCAAATCCTTGAAGGCTGCATACAACTTCTTTCTCTTCTCTAGAAACTTTTCCACTAAAGATCTAAGAATGAATATCTGATCTACACAACCTCTTCCCTTCCTAAAACCTCCCTGTTCTTCTCCAACTAATTCCTCTGTTATTTTTCTAACTCTGCCATATACTTTTCCTATTACACTAAGAAGACAAATGCCCCTATGATTACCACACATTTCTGTCTCCCTTATCCTTTGTACAGGGGAATAATCATACCTGACTTAAAATCCTCCGGGACTCTAACTTCCTTCCAAGCCAATCTGCACATCTTCCACATCCATTCTACTACTATCTCTCCCAGATGCTTCAGCATTTCACCTACTATTCCATCAGTTCCTGGTACTTTCCCCTTTTTAACTTTCTTCATTGATTCCACAACTTCCATCCTACTGATTTCTTCCTCTCTTCTCACATTCCTCCTTCTCCCAGCCATTCCCCAGCCACTTACACTTGCATTACTTTCATTCTCTATGATCAACAATTCCTTAAAGTGTTCACTCCATCTCCTCACTTTTTCTCCCTTCTCCACTAGTAATCTACCATTTTTATCTTTTGCTACATAGGTAACTTCTTTGGCATCCTGTCCAACTTTCTTTACCTCTTTCCAGAATATTTTCTTATATTCCCCCCAGTTTACACTCAATTTCCTTCCAAATTCCTCATCCACTCTCTTCTTGCTCTCTCTTGCTAATATTTTCACCTCTCTCTTCTTCTCCACACCAGTATTCCCCCCGATTTAGCCACACCATAAAGGTTACTTAGCTAGATATAGTCGGAATAACAGATGACGACGGGCATGAGGTTTCGGTTGGTTTGTCTGGGCCTTTCCAAACGTTCTGGGTGCAATTTTTTTTACACGGTGTGGCTCAAACGAGCTTTAGGAACGGTGCTAAAATGGCGAGTCTCTCTTCCCTCATAGGATTCAGAGATGCCAACTATTATTTAATTACAATTAGCTAAATACAGTGAATTACTTCATGAAATAGGCTATACAAAGAAAATCCAACTTAAGTGAATCTTAGTTTTATATAAAACTAAAGCCAAATATTAGCTTTATCTATGTGAAGATGCATTAGACCCTTATCCGTTTTCTCGTCAGGATACACATCGTCCTACCAGGCAGGCACAGTCAGGTCAATGGAAAATTCCTAGGTATTTACATGTATGTACAATATAGTTGTCCACAAGGGTTAAACGCAGTAGCATTTACTTTATTAATAATAAGAATTATTAAACGGAACTAGAACAAAATCTCTGGGTTAGAAAACCGCTTGAATTAGTCATTAACGCTCTCTGGGTTTTCCTCTGCTTTCAACAGGGAAAACTAGCAGCCTGAACCCCATAAAATCTCTCTCTTAGGCTCAAAAGATAATCTTCACCCCAGTGTCTATTCCAGGTGTCCAATACCTTTTTCAGACGTTGATATCCCTCACGCAGATGTTGTCCTAGTTCATAATTATTATATATCGTGGGATCATCTACTTCCTCCTGGATATCCACACAAGGAACCGGATGGAGCTTTCTGCCATACAACATATGAGCCGGAGTAAATGTCTCAATTGAATTGCTAGTATCATCCAAATAGGTTAATGGTCCATCATTAATCCTAGCCACATTATCAGTTATTACTGTTCTCAGCTCCTCTCTAGCGACCTTAGCTCTGTGTAAGGTTTTCCTAAGGCAGTTCTTCATAATACCAATCATTTGTTCGGTAAATCCATTTTGCCATAATGCTGCAGGAGCTATGAACTACCAGGTACAATTTCGGATTCTCAGCGTCGACTTAACCTTTAAGTCATTCATTATATTTAAAAGTGGAGGTGTTGCTCCAGCGACGCTGGTTCCGTTGTCTCTTATTGATTTACTAGGACAAGACCTTCTAGCTGCAAATCGTCTGAATACGTTCAGGAATGTCTCTGAACTTAAATCTTCTGCCATTTCTAGATGGACTGCCTTTGTGTAGGAGCATGTAAACAAACAAACATACACCTTAAGGGAAGTTCCCTCACCAGTAACAGTTATACCCCTTGTGTAATCAACTCCTGTTACTTTGAAGGGCTGACTTACATTTACCCTATTCTTTGGGAAGGCAGGTGGTCCTGGATAGTCATATGGTAGTTGCTCATACGTCCTACATATAATGCAACTCTTGAGATATTTCTTTACAACCTGTCTACCCTTAGAGATCCAATATCTTTCGCGGATTCAGGACAAAGTCTGCAGCACACCTCCATGAAGAGTTAACTCATGGACTTCCTTATCAGTTAATTGTACAAAATAATCATTCTTGGGTAACAATATAGGATGTCTAATTTGGAGACGCAAATCAGCCTTTACTATTCTGCCACGGCCTCTGATTAGACCCTTTCCGTCTAAGAATTATTCTAAATCTGTTATCAGTTTATTATTGCTGCTAGTGCATTGGCATAAAAGGTCAAAAATCTCTCCGTAATATTTCCTTTGAAGTTTTTCAGCCAATATTGCATGGGATCAATCTCCTCAAACCCCACTTTCTTATGCAAATTTCTGCAACCAATTTAGTAGTGTTAAGGAGTTGTCTGCTTGATGAAAATCTACTAATGTCTATCACCTCTGGCTCAGGTACTACAGGATCCAGGTTTACAACACTAGTCCTAGCAATACTATACTTTCTGCTCAGGCCATTCGTTACTATGTAACCAATGAGGACCCTTAAACGACAATTTATCTTTGATTAGTCTCTTTACTGTCGAACCTCCCGACAGCAGATCAGCTGGGTTTTGCTTGGAGGATACATGCATAAATTTAAATTTGGAAGACAGTTCTTTTATGGTCTTCACTCGATTGCGGATGAAAGGAATTTTACTGTCGTCCTTTTCTGTCCAATACTGTAAAGACAATTCTCGCTGTCAGTCCATATATAAATATCCTCAAACTGATAATCAAGAGTAGTGGTTAAATACCTGGCCAGTTTAGTTCCTACTTCTGTGGAAGCGAATTCCATTTGAGGTAGGGTTCTTCCTTTAATTGGTACAACTCTGGCTTTAGACATAATTTTACTATCATCTGTTGCACAATAAGCCTCCGCTCCATATGCCTTTTGAGAAGCATCACAAAATATATGCAAATGTGAACTCTCATTACTGTTTATCTTCCTGGGAATGCATACGCTTGATGTTTTTTTCAAACTCTTCTCTAATCTGTTCCCATTGTTCAACATATGTCTCGCCTAATTCAGTGTCCCAGTCTAACTTTTCTCGCCAAGCCTCCTGCACTAAACATTTGCCCCTAATAATTATAGGACTGACCAACCCTAATGGGTCAAATAACATGGAGACTGACTTAACAAGGACCTTTTGGTGAGAGTGACATCAGAGAACTTAATTGGTTTTAAACTTATTCCATCAGCTCTTCTATCCCAGTTAAGACCCAACACATTTTGAGTTTTGGGAATGTCAATATTTGGATAGTCCTCTTGTATCCTATTCCTAAAAAGCGGTGAATTTGTATTCCAGCTCTGTAACGGCAAATTTGCCTTCCCACATTTGAAATTGGCTACTTCATCAGCTTTCAATGCTCCCATCTCTATCGGCAACACCTTGCAAATTATCCATGTAGAAACCCTGCACTATTTCTGGGCATTTGACCTTTTCAAAATGATGTGTCAATGTGTTGCACAGTAGGAAAGGACTAGCAAAAGAGCCAAAGAGCACCGATCAGAAACAGGAAGTTTTCAATGGACTATCCTCATTTTGAGGGTCTTGAGGCCAGAGGAGTTTTGTAAATTTCCTATCTTCCCTTCTCAATCCTATTTTGAGAAAAACCTTACTAATGTCTGCTGTATGAGCATAAGGTTTCCTTCTAAATCTTACTAACGTATTCCCCAATTTATCTGTTAGTGTAGGTCCACACTATAGGCAGTCGTTCAAGCTAGCTGATCCTTTGGATGCTTTACTACTACAATTAAAAACTATCCCTATGGGAGTAGTTACTGAATCCTTGCTTACAGCATGATGTGGTAAGTAATGTCCATCTTTATGGTTAACAGGGAATTCTATCTTTTCTATAAATTTATTTTTCAATTGAACTTTTATAGTATTATCATTTATGGTTAGGTGTTCTGGTTTATCTCTCAACTTTCTCAGAAGAGAATTTAACTGAGCCATAGCTGCCTGGTAATTTGTTGGTAACTCCGAATGGTTTAGTTTCCATGGTAATCCAACCCAATACTGTCCATCTCTGAATTCCACAGACTGGTTATACAAACCCAAATTTATTTTATCTTCAGGAGTTGGTTCTTCAGTGTTTATTCCTACACTGTCTAGGTCCCACAATTTGTTTACAGGTTCAATTTTTTCACCCAGCAAGTCGTTTATCTGTGTAGGTTCTAAATCGGCACCTGTTCTAGCTACCAACAATGAGTGTGTGGGGGTAACAAAAACTGAGTCTGCCACCTTGGCCTCTCCTCCGGCTTGCTTTGGAAAAGGCAACTGACCCATAATAAGGTTACCTCCTGGACCCTTGAACAATTGCACACTATTCTTCTTTAAAGTCCTATGTAGGAAGCCACAGTAATCTGAGCCAATCATCATTTTTATGGGACCCACAGTATCTGATTTCACATTCTGTTTAGCCAACCTTATCCCTGAGCTGTGTAGATGATCAGAGGTTTCCTTCAGTCCTTTTATATATATACTTGTTTCCATCTTACCCCATACAGCTGCTGTTATATGGTATTTATATCCGCCAAGTTGTATTAAGTCTAACCAAAGGACCCTGTTCCTTAGTAGTTAAGAACACTGTAATGGGTAGCTTTACTTTGCCGATAATAGGTAACTTTAATTTGTCCACAATGTCTGCAGAAATGAAGGTTTTCTGTGCACCCGTATCAAAAAGAGTACATGCTGATATATTCCTATTTTCTATCATTACTTTCACATCTGCAATTGGAACTGCAGCTAGTAATTTTACCGGGGTATTTGCTTTTGCAGCCGTCATATTGACACTTGCGGTTTAAGGAACCTCATACTTGATCATCCTTGGGCACAAAGCACTGCGATGATTGTCGCTTTTGCACTTGAAACAAAGATGTATTTTGCTTTTACGGTCCGAGGAAGTGTGTCCGGAATTCACGCAAATCATGTAACACCCCAATTCCTGGAACCTTACTGTTCTAGAAACGTAATCAGGATAACACTGACAAGATACATTGGAATGTTGTTCACAATAAAACACACAAACCTTCTTGTCCTTTACCATGGAAGTTTTTACCTCCTTATTTTTATCAGTGTCCACTCTCTGTCTTTAATACTTTCTCCTCAGATTTTAAGGAGCTAAGAAAAGTGCCAACCTCTTCATTAGGTACAGGCTTAACTGTCCCTGACTTAGGTTTCGCAGCCAGTTAGTTAGTGATTCTTTTCCTTATTTCAGCCTTCTGTTTGCTTTCAGCAGGCTTTACTGATCCTTGCAAATGTGTACAGAGTCGCATTAAGCCCTCCTCTGTCTCCTCACAGGAGAAATCATCCTTTTGGTGCCTATACCATAAGAGGCATCCTTGGTTCTAGGTAGCAGCTTTAAGGATACAATTCTAGAAAGCCTCCTTTACATCCTCTTAAGTACCTAAAGCCTTTAAATTACAACTCACTGCAATCCGAAAATTTTGCAAGGAATCAAAATCATGTTTAGGTATGGATAATTCAATTAGAGCCTTCAGTAATTGGGTGATGACCCTCTCCTTGTCATCATAATTGTTTTCTTCAACATGTAATTCCCTTATCAACTTGTAAGGCATCCCCTTGACCTGTCCTAACAGATAGGAGAGTTTACCCACATCAGGGAGATCTGTTCTGTCATGAACTAGGTATTTAAAATGATCCCAAAAGGATCTCCAATTTTGCTCCCCATCAAACTCTGGGAGCATTATTTGTGGTAGTGCAGCTTTACTCCGCTGTTCCACTCCACAACTTGTGTTTGTGCAGTGGTATTAGCTAATTTTGACTCAAACAGCTTAACAATTGTTGGATATTCCTCTAATTTACTTTCAAAATTTGGTAGTCTCCGACTCCAAAAGATTTTTATCATCATCTTTCGCTATTCCTGCTTCTAAATTAATGTAGCTTTCTTCATACTTAGTCCATCTGTCTTTTAGTATGTTCAAAAGACTACTTAACCCTCTCAGGTGCGGGTAGTTGAGTAGTTAGATTGTTTAACAACCTGTAAAGTGCACCATGACACAAATCGGGATAGAAAAAAAAAATTACACATCGGCGGGAAACTTATGTCCTCCTTTGTTTGACATGATGTGCATCACGGTGCATTGTACAGGATGGTATTTAATGACTTGATTGGATAATAATTTCTTACAATCATTTATGGCTCTTGTTACCCATCCTGCCTTACCAATGAATGATCTCAGTAACAAGGAAATAGACATTTTGACTTATCTCTAATTTACACTTGAATTACCATTATTTAAATTTAATTTTTTCGACACAGATTTACTTGAGCTCAGAGCTTTTAATCATTTTAAATTTTGATGAGTGTAGGGATGGGGTGTAGGATACTAAACCTATCACCCTGGGTTGTTAAACCACTTGGGTTGTTTTAATCTCAACACTCATTTTCTGAAATAAACAAAATTTACCTGAGCTCAGAACTAGTTGGTACCTTAATATAGCATTGCACCACCCATACCCGTATGTACCCCCTCCACAATATGTCTACCCCCGATGTATATATGTCCCCCCCCAATGCATACATGCCCCCACTAATCTTGCTAGGTCAGCACCCTTTCCCACGCCTGAAGACGGCGTTATTGCATCAGTTCTTAGCAGACAGCCGACACGGGCAGACTATTTTACTGTGAGCTTGTAATAAACTCCTTATCTAGCTGTTTGTAGACGGAGTTTCTATTACCAAAGTATTGCAAGTTACATTTGGTAGCAGCGGTGTTTCGAACCATCACATTCTGACCGCCTCCTTGGATTTTTAGTGATACAACAAGATACACGACGACTCGCATCTGCCAGCCTCGCCTCTCCTCCGTGCCTCTATACCTTGGCTGTGCTTTTCGAGTGTACCATTTTTCTCACCAGTGCTCACCTCTCAAACCACCGCACCCATACGCCTTGTTCCTGACCGCACGTGTCACCGTCGCCGACCTACGCACCTGTTGCACCTGGTCCCAGCACCTGTTCCGGACTCATCATAGCTCCTGCCCCCATGGTGCCACTTATCACTGTCTGCCCGTTGCCTGCCCACCACCATTCTCTGCATTTGCAACTCACCAGCTCTACACCTGCCTTGCGCCGACATCTGCCTCACCACCCACCACCGGCCTCCGCCGTCGCCCGCATCTGGTCTGCATTACGGAGCCTCCTAAGACCACCACTCCCTGCCGGTGATTCATCGCGGCGTCTCTTCTCCTCTCCGCCCAGCTGTCTCTCCACCGCCGCCCCGCCCCGCCCCGCCCCGTCGCCCCGCCCCGCCCCGCCCCGTCGCCCCGCCCCGCCCCGTCGCCCCGCCCCGCCCCAGCCCAGCTACGCCCAGCCACCCTGCACGTCATACATCTCGACACTCCCGTTTCTACTGTGTAACTATAGTATATCTTTCCTTTCTCTAGAGATTATCCTCGATTTTCTCTACAGATTGGTTATTGTAAATATTCCATCTCATTTCCATTACCCCGTTTTCATCTTCACCTACGTTATTTATTATCTATCTCATCCTTCGCATTTTATTTAAACCATCCATGCCCGCACCTTCATTCATTTTCACACCTAGTGTATTCCATTCTCTCATTGTTATTTATACATTTCCACCTACGTATCCATCTTCATCCTTTCATCTTCCATTGCCGCATTAAATGTCATACTTTCCACGTCAACCGCTTACCACCAGCCCTCTCGACCCGGAAACATCACCTGCTCATACCCCGTCTGCTGACTCTAACACAATCACTCATTTACGAAGTGGCAAAGAGTACCACCGCCCTGTACCTGAGACTCCTGTTTCACTTCCCGCAGAATCACTTACTACCCGTCCTACCCTCGTAAATCCAGATACCTCCTCCTCTACTCCTGCCTCTACACTCCTTCTTCCTCTTCTCCTTCCCCTGTCGTTCCCTCTCCTGCCTCCCTTCATACCCCGTCTTGCTCGCCCTTAACTGCCACTACCTTCTCTCTCTCCCACACCTCTCCTGCCGCCACTTCTGCACTTCCAGCCATGGCCAACCCTCCACAGTCTATCTATCTCGACGATGCCAATCGTCCCAAATTTACCGGTCAGGACCCAACTTGGTCTGTCTATGATTTCCTCAGAGAAGTCGACACAGAAATAAACAATAGACAAATTACCGAGGAATCGCTCAAAGTAGCTTACCTCCTCGGTCGCTTGCACCACGGTAAATCAGACATCGGATCCGCGATCCGTGCAGGACATTTCGATAGCATTCGTACCTTTGCTGATTTTCGTACGGAACTCATCAGCCTTTGTTGCCAGCATTCAAATACCGCGTCTCTCATGGGATTCATTAATCTCCTAAATCAACTAGATGAGGACTTGCGCATCCCAGCGCAATATGCCAAGCTCCGCGAAGCTGCCGCCGCCATGAAAGCAACTAGTAGCGAGATGCTCCAATTACTGGTAGGCACGAAATGGTTAGAAGACACGAATGACGTTCCAATGCTTTCACTCACCAACTTAGCTGACTTCATTGGTTACCTCAGATTACTTCACTGGCTTACTCCTAAACAGCGAGAGCTAGCCTTGGAAATCGGTTTCAATCCAGGAGATAAAATTATTCAGGTCACTAAAGCCATTCATGAAAGAACAGGTTCGAACTACACGCGTCAGGGCACCACCCAACCCTTGGCCTCCTCAGTCTGTCACACCTCCACTACCCCAAACCAATCTCGCTCCCGTCCCACCACACGCGGCAGACCTGCCACACATCGCTCTCCTACTGCAGGCCGTGATCAATCTAGCGCCCGACGGAACAGACAATCTTCGATTCTTTGCTGGTACTCTGGTCATCCTGGACATCGAGCATCCAGTTGCGACCGTACATACAGACGTCCTCACTCCCAAACCAGACAGCGCACGCCTTCCCGCTCACGTCGTCCACACTGCAAATACCACAAATCAAGCACGACTCACACCACTGAGGAATGTCGTTACCTCATCCGCCCACAGTCAGGGGAAGCGCCGTGCCCGTATCAGACCAATATCACGTAGAACCAGAAACCCATCTCCCCATCCGCCATGTAGGTCCCATAACATCCTCGGGTTTAGTCATTCTCGAAAGCAGTCATGACATACCAACGTCATTCTTCTTGGACACAGGATCTATAGTAAATCTCATCTCCGAAAATTCCTTACAAATTATTCATCGCCATCACAGCCACGTCAGTTTCCTAGAGCCACCAGACATTCGCCTATGTGGTGTTAACGGCTCAGAGTTTAAGGTTAAGGGAAGAGTCACCCTTGAAGTCAAACTCCACAGAGCTTTGCCCCCTATCCTCATTGAATTTCATGTCACTAATGACTTGCAGTATCCCGCAGATGCCCTTATTGGTTTCTCCACCATGGCACAACATTCCATTGCATTATTACCTGCTTGTGGTAGTATAGACATTTCTGGATTCCCGGTTTACACTATGGAATGTCCCCGTCCTGTTCTTACGATCAAATCAGTCCTTCAATTACCTCTGTCCCTATCACTACCAAAAAGTCCAACCCAGCCCAAACCACCACTATCATCATCTGAGAATACAGAGATCATTCCTTTACTGACTGCGAGCAAGGACATAAATTCCTCAATGTCCCCTGATACATCATCTCAGCCCTCGAACATGGCTCTTACATCCTCTCCCGACAACACTATCGCTGACTCAGACATGTCTCAGTTACCTACCTCACACAGTCTGAATGATCTTCTCCAACACGCAGAGACGAAACGTGCAGTAACAATACGTGTACAATTTTGTTACCGCATGAGTTCACCAAAGTCTCTGTTTGTGCTGCCGGTGTGAAAGAAGGAGTGGATGTACTAACTCTACCTGAGACGTGTTGTGTGAATGGCTTGACTTATGAGTCAGCATGGTGTACAGTCTTAGAGGACAGTTTATGCTACCTGTACTTGCTCAATGTCACAAATGGCCCACTAAAACTTAAAAGTGGTGTAAAGATTGGAGACTTCCTAGTATACCCAGCGGCCGTAAAGGTGTGCCAGGATTCCTCAATTCCTACTATTCAGACTGATGATACGCCAATCGGTGTATGTACTATTAACTCTACGGGATCTGCGCCGACGCATTCACCCGATATGCTCTCACATCTCACTTGCACAGATTTCCCAGAACATACGCCTCAACTCCTCGACCTTCTGACCTCGTACAGAAACGTGGTTGCCTTACCCGGTGAACCGATGGGTAGAAAAGACCTTGTCAAACCAACGATTGAACTACTCCCAGGAACTCAGCCGATTTACATACCAGCGTATCGATTGCCTCACAGCCAGAGAAAGCAAACAGATCAAATGATACAGAACATGTTAGACCAGGACTTATTGAACCCTCCGTCAGTCCATGGAATAGCCCACTTTTCTTAGTACCAAAGAAGGACGGCAACTTTAGACCAGTAGTCGACTATCGTAAGGTCAATTCTGTCACCGTTCCAGACCGTTTCCCGTTACATGTCCTCACTGATTTGCTAGAATCCCTTGGTGACAATAACGTAGTCTTTTCATCTTTAGACCTCCTCAGCGGGTACTGGCAGGTCGAAATGGAAGAGTCCTCTCGCCCAGTTACAGCCTTTAGCACCCCTTCTGGACATTTTCAGTTTAAGAGACTCCCTTTTGGTCTGAGAAATGCTCCTTCCGTGTTCATGCGACTTATCCATTCAGTCTTCAGTGGTATGATGGGACACTCTCTTTTTGCTTACCTAGATGATATCATTGTTGTGAGTAAATCCATCCCTGATCATTTTACCAAACTCCAGCAAGTCTTTGAACGCCTCCAGCTCGCAGGCCTGAAAATCAATCTCAGTAAATGTGACTTCCTGCGAAAGAAAATCAAATTCCTAGGCCATGTCGTAGATGCACAAGGCATTCATACTAATGAGGATAAAGCTAAGGCGATCATTAACTTCCCAGAACCTACCACTACCGACGCTGTACGAAGTTTCCTGGGCCTCAGTGGCTATTATCGTCGCTATATCCGGAATTATGCACAGATCGCAGCTCCTATAACCCACTTACTCAAGCAGAATGTGCCCTTTGTTTGGACTAACGACCAGTCACAGGCTTTCCAAAAGCTAAAGACAGCTCTTGTAAATGCCCCTATTCTAGCGTTCCCTGATTATACCACACCCTTCCTTCTCTGCACAGACGCCTCAGGCACTGGACTTGGTGCCGTTTTGATGCAACTCGATGAAGCATCAAGGAAGCGCGTAATAGCGTATGCTCCATCAATAGTTCCACCAATGCATCCATTGCTGAATATCCCTTCTTCGTCTTCTTTGGCTTTGACAAGGACCTCCCATACTCTCTCTTATCCTCAAAGCCAGAACCCATCTACAACATGGATGATTGTTAAACTAAAATTGGCCAACTTCCAGACAATCCACCAGTATGTCCAATCCACTTTGGCTTCCTCTCAGGAGGACATGCTGCAGTGCCAACATAAGTCCGTCTCTCCTATCACTATCAGTGTAGGCGATCTTGTCTTTGCTCATTCCCATACGCGTTCCTCTAAGTTGGATGACAAATTTACAGGGCCCTACCGCGTCCTCACTCAACAAGGCAACAAATTTCACCTCCAGGACCTGTCCACTAGGGACACCAGATGGGTCCACGTCGATGACTTAAAGCGAGCACCCCGTGGCCTCGTGTTGGAAGAGTCACTTACACAACCTCCTGCCCCCTCTTCCCCTCCTCCTATCCCTCAGTCTACTTTGTCTCCACCTATCCCTCAGTCTCCTTCCTCTCCATCTCCACCTGCTCATTCATCAATCAATCAATATCGGTCCAAACTGCGCTCTGCCCATCAACCTCTTCACGACCTCCCCCATTAACTCTACCCTGATTTTCTAGGTACGATGTTAGCGATCTCCCTGCTGGCAGTGCTGACCCTCCTGGGGTCTGGGTCAGGTCAGGACGATGGTGGAGTACGTCCCAGGGCCTTGGTCGGCTCGGGAGGCGAGGTAATGCTTATCGACAACATCGCCTCTTTGCGCTACGATCTTGCGCCCCTGGCCGATGTAGCCATTGCCCTACCTGCCTACGCGCACCAGCTCCACGGAATCAGGAACCATCTCACGGCCCTCATGGGGACACACAACCCGAATGAGTATCTCTATAACCTTTTCCTCCCACTCTCCTGGCAATTGCAATACATAAGTAACAGATTCACTGAGCTCAATGACACATTTTCCATTCAGACACCCGTGGGTCATTCTCGCGTGAAACGAGGTCTCTTCGACTTCGGCGGTGAGATTCTGAGTGGCTTGTTTGGCGTTGCTACAGCCCGTGACATTTCTGGCTTCAAATCTGATCTCACTCATTTAGCTTCAGCCCTAGAATCACAACGCCGAGTCCTTAAAATCCAACACACTATGTTACAGAAGCTCACAACCCAACTCAATGAAGTCACGTCCACTCTAAACAATTTCACCGATATCTTACAACGCCACCTTTCAGATCTCAACGTTATGTCTCAGTTCTTTTACCTCAAACTCAACATGGATAATCTCCAACTGGCCGTTGACTCTCTCCTGTCTCAAGTCTCTACCTTAGTTCGTATCCTGGTCGATGCTATGAATGGACGTGTCACTGCCGACTTAGTACCTGTCTCAGCTCTCCGTTCTGTCCTGGAATGGGCTCACTCCACCTTCGGTCTCTCCCCAGTCCTCCCTTACTCCTCCCTTGAATATTATTATCCTGTTCTCGAAGCCACTCTTCTCACCACATACGTCGTCGTCCATATTCCTCTCCATTCTGCCATAACCTTTAACCTTTTCCACATCATTCCCTTCCCTTTCCGCCTCAACAACTCCTTGTTACAGGTATCTGTTCCTTCAGAATATTTCCTCCTCTCCCATGATCATCTTTCCGTTGCCTTCCTTTCTTCCACAGACCTCCAGCAATGTTCCTCCCTTACTCTGACTTCTCGTCTCTGTGCTGCCCACCTTTTCGCTATCTTCCCTAGCAGTGCCACACCCTGTGAGTCTGCTTTAGTTCGCAACCATTCCATCTACTCGGCCTGTTCTTCTGTCCCAGCTCCTGACCTCCCGGTCCACCATGCTCACCTCAACCATGTCCAGTATTTCTTCTTTGCTGTTCCCATCTCTGTCACAATCATGTGTCCTGGTTCTTCCGTTCTCTCCGTCCCCGCTAGTGGTCTCTACAAAGCACCTGACTATTGTACCGTCAAATCAGAGTCCGCCATCACTTACGCCACTCGCTATCACCAAGCTGTTCGTAAACACTCCTATGACATCTTTCAACCAATCGACATGCCTTCAACCCTACATTACCATCACCTCCCCTCACTTGCGCATGCTCACCTTCCTCAATGACAATGATTTCATTATGGATCAATTTTCTCTGGCCTTCAGCCATTCATGGGTTCATCCAACAGTTGTGTTTCCCCCTGTGGTTATCGCTTTCATAGGTTTTCTACTCATCATCTGTGCAGTGCATTGTTGTGTCAGAAAAATGGAACGTCGACTCCAGGAAATCAGAGTCGCTACCGGCATAGTACGCCCTACACACGACGTAGAAACTCCCCGTTCTTAGTGCCCTCACATTCCGTGACTACCATTGCCATCTAACATTTAACCAACCTGTGAACAGCACTCTGCCTACTAGAAAATGAAGGTATTTCTTTCATGCATTACTGAGTGACAGTGTATTCTACAGAAAATACAAAAAAAAAAAAAAATGAAGGAAGAACAACAATAGACTCTCTCCACAATATGTCTACCCCCGATGTATATATGTCCCCCCCCAATGCATACATGCCCCCACTAATCTTGCTAGGTCAGCACCCTTTCCCACGCCTGAAGACGGCGTTATTGCATCAGTTCTTAGCAGACAGCCGACACGGGCAGACTATTTTACTGTGAGCTTGTAATAAACTCCTTATCTAGCTGTTTGTACACGGAGTTTCTATTACCAAAGTATTGCAAGTTACACGTACAGCACAGAATACTTCTATCTTTAGTTGAAGTAATTTATATATTTCACCAGAACTGCTTCTCTGCCATGGTGACTCCAGTGTATACCGTTGGCCTTTAGAGTTGCTTGGAAGGGTTGAGTATAAAAATGGATAAAATCCTTTCCTTTACAACTCTAAAGGCCGACGGTAGAGTGTATAAGAAGAGAGAGTATAAAATCTCGGACATTTTGGTGCCCCAAGTGAGTGTCATAATTTTAAGGTCGTGAGTTCTTTCCTCACTCAGGGCACCAAATATCAGAAATTTTATACATCCTCTTCTCTGACAAGTACACGACCAATACTAAATTTAAGTAATAGAAGTCTTAGGATATTAGGGTATAAGTGATACTCTAACTCACCAGTAATTATCTCCTTATATCCTAGCCAGTCCCCCCAGTTTGGCTAATTCATAAAGGTTACTGTATTTAGCTCGATAGAATCGGAATAACAGAAGACGACATTCGTGAAGTCTTGGTCGGTTTGCCTGGGCTTTTCCAAACGTCCTGGGTGAGTTTTTTTTTTACAAGGTGCGTCTCGAACGAGCTTGAGGAATAGTGCAAAAATGACGAGTCTCTCTCTACTCTCATAGGATTCAGAGATGCCAACTATCATTTAATTACAATTAGCTAAATGCAGTGAATTACTTCATGAAATATATGAAGAAAATCGAACTTAAGTGGATCTTAGTTTTAAATAAAACTAAAGCCAAATATGCGCTTTATCTATGTGAAGATGCATTAGACCTTCATCCGTTTGTCAGGATACACATCATCCTACCACGCAGGCGTAGTGAGGTCAATGGAAAATTCCTAAGTATTTACATGTATTTACAATATAGTTGTCCACAAGGGATAAACACAGTAGCATTTACTTTATTAATAATAAGAAAATTATTAAACGGAACTAGAATGCAATCTCAGGATTAGAAAACCGCTTGAATTAGTCATTAACGCTCTCTGGGTTTTCCTCTGCTTTAAACAGGGAAAACTGTTTTAAAAGGTTAAGAGCGCATCTGCTCTGGGGGAAAATATATCCCACAGATTAATTTGACTGATGGATCTTAGATACAAAGCTTCACTCACTCTTACGTCTAGTTGCATGTAACCAATGTCTACTCGTCATTTTTCCTACAATTAGGTGTATTATTACGTGCATAGATCCACTTTGTCAGTTCCCATGAGATTTCAATGAAGAACAACCCCGCAGTATACAGTTTGGTTTTCAGAAAATAATTATCTGCTATGTCCTCTAAACGATATCACTCTGAAATCCAAGTAACAACGACAAATTATAGGAACTCACTGAAAGGCCGCCTTCCTCTCGATGTAGTCACTTCCTGTCTTCAGGAAATGAATCATAACTCCGGGATCCGGTGGCTTAATTGGATGGGAAATTTGATTTTTTCTTCAGGAGTTAGAGCATTTTAAATGTACTTTGCTCTAACAAAAATTGCCCATACATTGAGCCATCATAAAAACTTTATATATATATATATATATATATATATATATATATATATATATATATATATATATATTGTTACGGAGCAGAGAAAGATAAATGTACACATTAAGTGAGAATACTAAAAGTCACTACTGTCCCGTAAAGTTCCCGAGGTTCAAAAACAAAAAAAGAGGTTAGATAAAAATTACAAGTTAAAGTTTATGATGCTCAAAACTAACAACAAAACATTCAGGACTCATAAGGATAATGTAATGGCAAAAAACAGGTTAAATATATGGTTAACTGCAATAGCCTCTATTAACATGAAATTAGCAGGAGTAAATTTATCTAAGTCAGCCCTGTTAAAACAAATGAGATACCAGATAATACTCAGTGAATGCCAGATATATTATTACAGATACAAAATATTATTAATGATGGCTGACAATAACCTTACATAAATTACAAAAAAAACCTTACTAGGCCTAAGAATTAACCTCCGAGTGCATACACAGTACAAGAAAAAATACAACAACAGTTATACTCAAATTACACACAGCTGCTTACAGATGGTTGGAGAGACTTCCTGAGCACTCACACAATAATCACCAACTGTACAGGGGAGGACAGAGATGTGAACAAAAATGAGGAGTAGATCTAAGTGGCAAAATGATGCAGAGACTGGAGCTCATTATATAGGGGCCTGGCAGAGGCCTTGATACAACCTTGTGAAGTTGACGCGCAAATGGAAGCCATAGGGGACAAAAGAGTTATGGACAATCCCGCTCTGAACAACAGAAACAGAGAACGACTTACTCTACTATAACGGTGAGAAGGGGGAGTGAGGTAGAACACGCTCGTGATCAAACAGGCAGCACACTGTACGTTAGACTTACACAAAGGATGATGAAATCACAGGCTATGCAACACCTCCCCACAAAGAAAAAAGAAATTTACAAAGGAAATTTCTTATTACTCTAAAACAATCTGTCTAAAGTCTAGATAAGCAATCTGCAATAACATTTTCTTTCCCCTTGACATGTTGTATGTCTAATGAATACTCCTGAAGAAGTAGACTCCATCTTGTCAATCTCTGATTTTTATCTTTAAACTTACTAAGGAATTTCAGTGGGTTATGATCGGTATAAATGACTATGGGGTCAAAACCAGAACACAAATAAAATGAAAAATGCTGTAAACCCAAAATCAAGGCCAAAAGCTCTTTCTCAATAGTTGAGTTTATTTTGAGGTGGAGTGAACTTCTTACTGTAATAAGATACAGGATGTTCAATACCCTGATCATCCTCTTGCAGCTAAACAGCCCCAGCTCCTGTATCACTTGCATCAACAGCCATCTTAAAAGGCTTAGCAAAATTTAGAGTAGCGACCACTGGCTGACTTAATAGGATAGCTTTAAGTTTGTTGAAAGAGGATTCACAGTTATCGGTCCAGACAAATTTAACTCCCTTTTTCAGTAGGTCTGTAAGTGGTGATACAAGAATTGAAAAGTTAAGAACAAATCTCCGGTAATAACCTACCATTCCCAGAAATCTTTTTAGCTCTTTCCTACTTTTAGGTCTGGGAAGATCACTTATAACCTGAACCTTAGCTCCTGGTGGTGCAACATGTCCATCACCAATTACATACCCAAGGTACTGAACTTTAGCTTGACCAAACTCACACTTTGATAAATTAGCTACAAGATTAGCATGAACCAAACGCTCAAGAAATTTACTGACATGGCATAGGTGATCTTTCCAGTTGTCACTGAAGATTAACACATCATCAATATAAACGACACACCCTGCCAAACCCTCTGTTACAACATTCATGAGCTTCTGAAAAGTGGCTGGCGCATTCTTCATACTCTCATATGGCATTACGGGAACATGCAAATGTCTTTCCTAGTACAGCAAAACATGAGATCTCCCTAGTGTATTCAGTCATAGGTACTTGCCAGTATCCTTTTAACAAATCAAACTTACTTATGTACCTTAGCCTTTCCGATCTTGTCTATGCAATCTTCCTCCACACTGAGGGAGAGGGTAAGTGTCTGTTTTGGTTATCTGATTAACACGTCTGTAGTCGATGCAAAGCCGCTGTGATCCACCTGGCTTAGGGACCAGAGTGACAGGAGAACTTCACTCGCTCCTGACAGGGCTCAATCATCTTGTGGTCCAACAGGTAGCCAAGCTCCTTCTGGATGAGAGGAACTTTCACTGTCTTTCACACGGTAAGGAGGCAGTTTAACTGGCTTTTGCATCTCCAACATCGACATCATGCATCAACACAGTAGTTCTTCCTGGAGTGGCACGGAACACTTATGGGTACTCCTGCAGTAATGCCGAAAACTCCTGCCTTTCCTCGGGAGCTAGATGAGAAAGCTTAGTCTGGAGATCATTCATGATATCAGGATTCTTCCCCAAACTATCACTCAGGCTCATACTGCATGGGAGAGCTTCACTTGCAGACTCGGGTGGGAATGGTGCTACAGTGGCAGACTGGATTATTTTCGTCCCGCCTGTGATATAATCCTAGGATGTTGATGTGACATAGTTGCTTGTTCTTTCTACGATCTGGTGTGGCAATGACATAGTTGACATCACTGAGTTTCTTCTCCACGAAATAAGGACCACTAAACTTGGCTTGAAGAGGTTGCCCATGCACCGGTAGCAGAATCAAAACCTGATCTCCTGGCTGAAAGTGGCATAACCTGGACATCTTATTATACCAAGTATTCATCTTCTCCTGAGCAGCTCCTAAATTCTCTCTCGCCAGCTGTAAAGCAGTGGACAGCCGTTCTTTAAACTTCATCACATACTCCAGCAGGTTGACGTCATCTTCCTCCGACAGCCAGCATTCCTTGAGTAGCTTAAGGGGTCCTCTTACTTCATGGCCAAACAGTAGTTCAAAAGGAGTGAAGCCCAGTGATTCATTTGGAGATTCTCTTGCGGCAAACACAACGAATGGAAGACCTTTATCCCAGTCTTTCTGATGTTCCAAACAGTATTTCTTGAGCATCGATTTGAGTGTATGATGATATCTCTCCAACGCTCCTTGGGTCTGGGGATTGTAAGCTGAATAAGTGATCTGGGTGATGCCTTTAACTCTTTTCAGAGAATGTTTGAAAAACATTTGACATGAAATTACTTCCCGGTCTGACTGTAAATCCTTGGGCAGACCAAACTTGTGGGACGAACCCTAGCATTTCCTTAACCACGTTCTTTGCTGAGATATTTCTAAGTGGGAATGGCTTCAGGATAAATTATAGCCATATCAATCAGGGTCAACACATAAGCAGTGTCCTGAAGAAGTCTTAGGAAGAGGGCCCACAATATCCACCAACACACGGGCGAAAGGCGCCTCAAAAGGAGGAATGGGAACTAGAGGTGCAACCTTTTCGGTCTGATTACACTTCCCCACAACTTGACAGGTGCATAAGACTTACAATACCGGGAAACATCCCCAGATAACTGGCCAGTAGAAGTGTTTCGCAAATGCGTGCCACAGTCTTCCTCACTCCAAGGTGTCCTGGCCAAACTGGAATCATGAGCCACTCTAATGATGTCCTGC
>NC_137034.1:10942097-11107097 GCF_032717465.1 Coenobita brevimanus
TGACATTAACACTGAGACAGTGTGGCACTGAATCGGTAGAGAGGCTGCCTGCAGTCCTGATGGACTCAGGTTCGAATCCCGGCTGGGGCAGGGAACAGTTTAAGGATTTGAATTTCATAAATAGCAGACTTTCCTGATCTACCAGATGACCCGCCGACATGTCATAAAAGTACCCCCGCTATAACCAATACACCAGTCCTGTATGGGACAGCCCTAGCATGTATTCAATATGGACGGTGGGTGTTAGCGCCGAAGTGGTGACATGTAGAGAGGTGTATTGTATGTAGGACTACTGGGCCTTGAGAGTGGGCTGTGAAGTCTATGCCCAGAGTTGGATACATAATAAAAAATAAAAAAAACATAATGGTCATTTGGTGATTGGAGTGTTATCATTGCACATCAGTGACTAGGGAACAGGAAGTAGCTCAGCACAGGATAATAGAGACAGTATGTGACACTTATAATCAAGTATTAGTTTGTGGAGATTTTAACCATAGTTCAGTAAATTGGAACACTTTACATTTTGGAAGAGAATGAGAAGAGTTTATGAAATCAATAATGGACAAACTTCTGACACAACATGTTAAAGATGCAACAAGAAGTGGAAATGTGCTGGACTTAGTAAAGAGTTCAGACTCCATATTAGTCAGTAATGTAAAAGTGTTATCTCCACTTGGATATAGTGATCGTAATATGGTTACATTAGAGTTAAATATTGACTGTGGGCCAGGCAACTGGAAAGTGCAGTACTTG
The DNA here is from genome assembly GCF_032717465.1 of Coenobita brevimanus. Taxonomy (NCBI): domain Eukaryota; kingdom Metazoa; phylum Arthropoda; class Malacostraca; order Decapoda; family Coenobitidae; genus Coenobita; species Coenobita brevimanus. The sequence goes on from NC_137034.1 coordinate 10,942,851, forward strand.
GATTATACAATGTCAGTTTCAGAGAAATGAGAAAGAATTTTGCAATAATAGAGTGGAAAGGTACATGCGGAGACAAGACAGCCTCTGAAATGTGGGCAATGTTTTAGAGTGATTACAATAAGATAGTCAAACTACATGTGCCTATGATGACATGCTGTGAAGGAAATAGGAAGCCACTTTGGTGGAACTGGCAAATAAACACGGCCAGAGGGAACTATATGTTATGGTGGAATCAATATCAGGAAACTAAGCACCAACAAGACCACCTAAGGTACAAACAGACAATTAAAAGAACTAGGAGAGAAACACAAAGCAGGCTAAACGAAGATATGAAGGAAAAATAGCACAAAGAGTAAGCACCGATCCTAAGGCATATTACAGGTATGTCAAGAGCAAGATGACTGTCCGGGAAAGTGTGAGACCTTTACAAGATTAAAATGGTGACTTGGTATCACATGATGGACAGATGGCGCATATTCTCAACAAGCACTTTCCACTGTTTTTATAGAGGAATCAATGGTTAACGTCATGAACCCAAGGCAGAGATTTTCTGGAATTAATCCAATAGTGGAAGGTGATGCATCAACCAGGGCAGTGCTAACGAAACTGCAAGACCTAAAACCCGAAAAATCACCAGGTGATGATGGCATCTAACCAGTGATACTGAAACATATGATAGGAACAGTAACCAAGCCTCTTAGCTACATTTTAAAGAAAAGTCTGGAAACAGATGACATATCTGGCGACTGGAAAACTGCCAGTGTGACGCCGATATATAATAAGGGATCGAAGAGGCAAGCTAGAACTATAGGCACATAAGTCTTACATCACAAATTAGCAAGATAATAGAATCTCTAATAAGGGACACAGTCATGAAGCATCTTCACACTCAAGACCTTATTAAAGAGTCTCAGCAAGGTTTTGTAACATAAGTCGTGCATCACAAACCTTCTCATGTTTCTGGAAAATGTTACCTCATATATGGACTCTGGTAGCCCAGTTGATGTTTATCTGGACTTTGTCAAAGCATTTGACAAGGTGCCACACCACAGACTCCTCAAAGCACATGGGATTGATGGAACAGATTTTGATGAATTGAAGCCTGGCTTAGGGCATGGAAACAGAATTGTCATTAGAGGACATAAATCATATAGGAGTATTGTACAGTTCGTAGTGATGTTCCCCATGGGGAGGTACTGGGGCCTACTATGTACTATATGTTACAGCCTATACATAAACGACATAGATGATAACATTGTTTCCAATGTCTTGCAAGTCTGCAGATGATGTGAAGATATATGGCAGAGTATCAACACCAGAGGACATAACCATTTGCAAGAGGACTTCGATGGGATGTATCAATCGTCAGAAGACTAGCAAGTGTTGTTTAACGTTTGAAAATGTAAATGTCTACACACAGGATATGGGAATAATCAACAAACCTACGAACTGGGAGGCCAAGAAATTACAAGTGAGGAAAGTGACAAAGATTCTGGAGTAAGGATTCACCAGTCACTGAACCCAAGCACACTCATAGCAGAAACAGTTTTAAAAGCCAACCAATTAAGTGATGGCAACATCAGACAAACTATTGGCAAGTCGAATATAGTAAAACTGTATAAATCCTTGGTAAGACCCCATCTGGAATATTGCCGGCAGGCTTGGAGGCCGTTTAATTAATAAACATCGACAATGTTGACAGAGTACAGAGAAAAATGACAAAGATGATAGCAAGCCTGGAGGATGAACCTTATGAAAACAGACTAAAAAAGACTGGATAAGTGACGCTTGAAATGAGGAGGCTTAGAAGCAATTTGATAGAGGTATTCAAGATAATTCATGGACTGGAGGGATTGCAAGTAAATGATTTCTTTACCATGGAACAAGGAACAAACAGAGGCCACTTTTTCAAGATTTTCAAGCAAAGATCAAGAATAAATGTGAAAAGACATTTGTTCACACAGCGAATCGTGGACGAATGGAACAACCTTCCAAGAGAGGCAATATTGGAAAGTTCTGTGAATGCTTTCAAGGCCAAGACTGACTCACGGGTAAGGCAAATAGAGGCGCACCATATGAGCCAACGTCAGCTTCTTGCTCCGATCCTGAATTGAGGTGGAGCTGGTAAGCATAAGTAGTAAAAATAGTGCAAGAGAAAAGGGTAAAATCTGTCATACCTCCTTACAACTGGAAATAATTTTGCATCCACTGGGAATAAAGTAGCTAATTAGAATTATAATAAGCGAGAAGACAGGGAATAAAAAGTAGAAAGGTCTAGCTGCTGCCTCGGATGGGGTGCCCTTACTAAGAATAATTTCACTGTTGTAGTATCCTTATTGTTGCTATATCATCACCATAACATTTGAAAATGAAGTAGTGTATCGCAGTCACAAAAATTTTCCTTAACTGGTCTTCGCAGCTAGAGAAACTGTATTTGAAATCCTGAGAAGCAAGTACATCAGGAACCCGGGGTTCCACGCACTGTAATACATTATACATTTCTTGTACTGTTAATATGAACCTCGTACTGTTGATATGTTGGTCATACTGTTGATGTGTTGCGTGTACTGTTAATGCTGATTGTTTTGTTGATATCCTTGCTTGTAATGTTAATCTGTTGTTTGTACTGTTAAGCTGTTGTTTGTTCTCTTGATGTGCTGCTTGTAGTGTAAATCTATTAATTGTACTGTTAATCTGTTGCTTGTACTGTCTATCTGTTGTTTGTACTGTTAATCTGATCCTTGTACTGTTGATATGCTTGTACAGTTGATATATTTCTTGTACTCTAGATGTGCTGCTTGTATTGTTAAACTGTTGGTTGTACAGTTAACCACATTCTTATACTGTTGATATGTTGCTTGTGCTGTTGATACGTTGTTTGTACTCTTAATTCGTTGTTTATACCGTTAATCTGATCCTTGTACTGTTGATATGTTACTTACAGTGTTGATATGTTGGTTGTACTATTGATAAGTTGTTTACACCGTTAGTCTGTTGTCTGTGCTGCTAATCTGTCGATGCGATGTTGTGAGTGTAATAAACAATCTTAGTGAAAAAGCAGACTGTTTCTTGTGAACTAGGAGATCTCTTGCTATGGTGGGTGGCAACCATATAACCAAATAACGCCTGGTGGATTAGGTTAATGAAGCTTTTCTAAACAAATTGAGACAATAGATTTACATGGGAAAAGTGGCTGGAGTTTATTTCTCATATAATGTCAATCAGAGACGAATGAGCCTAGTTACCTTCGCCTTAAATGTTGGAATTGAGCAGCCTAACCCCGGACGACGCAGATTTCCCCTCTCCACGCCATTTTTGCACTACCCACAGTGTTTGATCTTCCCTAGATGATCATACTTCCATTTTTTTCTTACTCGAGCCTGACTTATCGTAATCTAACCCAACCTAACAAATTAACCTAACTGACTAACGAACTAACCTAACCTGATATTAAGGAAACAACTTAGTCTAACAACATGCTAAAAATGCAAACCAAATCTAATCTGATACCAAGAAAACAAACCTAACATTACCTGATACTAAGAAAACAACCTAATCTAACCTGATATTAAGAAACTAAACCTAATCTGGTCTGATTCAAATAAAACAACCCTAACCTAACCTGATGCTAAAAAAAAACTAACGTTGGTAATATAACAAACCTAACCAAATTTGACGCTAAAAAAACAAACCTCACCTAACCCGATGCTAAAACACAAACAAACCTACCTGACTTAATACTAATAAAACAAACCTAACGTAACCTGCTGCTAAGTAAACACCATACTATGAAAACAAACCTAATCTAACCTAATACTAAGAAAAGAAGCCTAACCTAACCTAATATTAAGAAAGTAATCTAACCTGATACTAACAAAGCAAACATAACAACCTAATACTAATAAAACAAACCTTTCCTAACCTAATATTAATAAAACAAATATTTCCTAACCTAATTAAAATGCAGCATAGTGCCCCCTGGAACACCCAGCCACGCCCACAAGGAATACAGCATAGTGCCCCCACGAACTCCCGGACACCCCCACAAGGAGCCCACGGAGGAGAAGCAGCAGTGCGCCGGGACTCGGTGCGACAACGGCCTAAGTCAGCCCGGGCCATGTGCCTCTATGACCCGGAGCCCGCCCGCCGTCGCCATAGCAAGAATACTGCACTACCTTCCAGGCGAGCCTTCACCAACCAGCTAAGAGGTGGAGCTGCCTATCCAGCTCCTGCCAGCACTCCAAAGAAGACGGCCTGTAGCTGCTCCCGCCTTCCTCAGGAGACGGCCTGTAGCCACTCTGAAGGTGTCTTCCTCTTTGAGACGGCCTGTAGCCACTTGCCCCTCACTAAGGAAGCGGCCAGTAGCCGTCCTGAGGGTAATAAGGAGACGGCCTGTAGCCGCTCCTGCCTTCGCCAAGAGACGACCTATGGTCGCTCTGAAGGTGTTCTTCTGGAGACGGCCTGTAGCCGCTCCAAACCTCTCCTGCAGGAGTCGGCCTGTAGCCGCTCCAAACCTCTCCTACAGGAGTCGGCCTGTAGCCACTCCAAACCTCTCCTGCAGGAGTCGGCCTGTAGTCGCTCCCACCTTCATCAGACGGCCTGTAGCCACTCTGAAGGCATTCCCCCAGAGACGGCCTGTAGCCGCTCACCCCTCACTAAGGAGGCAGCATGCAGCCGCTCTGAGGGTAATAAGGAGATGGCCTGTAGCCGCTCTCACCTTCGTCAGACGGCCCGTAGCCGCTAAAAAGGTGTTACCCTTGAGTCGGCCTGTAGCTCCTCCAAACCTCTCCTGAAGGAGTCAGCCTGTAGCTGCTCCCACCTTTGTCAGATGGCCGGTAGCCGCTCCGAAGGCATTCCCCCAGAGACAGCCCATAGCCGCTTGTCCCTCGCTAAGGAGATGGCCTGTAGCCGCTCTGAGGGTAATGAGGAGATGGCCTGTAGCTGCTTTGAGGGTAATGAGGAGACGGCCTGTAGCCACTCCAGCCTTCATCAGATGGCCTGCAGCCGCTCTGAAGGTGTTCCCCTTGAGATGGGCTGTAGCCACTCTACACCCCTCCTGTAAGAGTCAGCCTGTAGCTCCTACCGCCTTCGTCAGACGGCTTGTAGCCTCTCCGAAGGTGTACCTGGGTTTGCTGGCAGACATTCACCCTCTCAGGCCACGGCCAGTAGCCGGGCCTTGGTGGCCAGTAGCCGCGCCCCTAAGAAGCCATGGCCAGTAGCCAGGTGCTATGGCAGGAAGTGGCCAAGAGCTGCCCTGTCGCCTATGCTTGATGCCTATTCCCCGACCCCCAGAACAGAGGGCATAGAGGAGTATTGGAGAGGCCCTATAGTCTCCCCTGGCCTCCGCTCCCTACGACTGGCTTTGGAGGAGACCCACCTGATGGACCTTGACGCAGACCAGTGTCGCAGCCCCCTCCTGTCGGCGCTGCCCAGCCCTGGGGACCACAGTCCTTGGGAACCCCAGACCTTCCCCAGAACGCCCAGATGGGAACTTCCTACACCTCGATGGTGGAAGACCTCCCCCTCCGTCAGGAGCCTGAACGACCGATTAAGGCAATTGTTCAGCCCTAGTCCTCAGGGCCGCACTTCTGTCTCCAGCCCTGAGAGTTCGGGTCCCTTCGCCGCCAATAGCCCCAGACGAGAGCAGATGCCCCTGCGCATGATCCCGTGCCCCCTGAGCACAGAGACTACTGGTGGTGCACAGCCCTGTCAGAACTGCATAGCCCCTCAGCTGCACCCTTGGCACCAGAGGAACCATAGTGACTGTGACTGTGTAATAATAGTGCTCCAGTAGTGATGAGGCAGTAGAGTGAACTACAATAATAGACCAAAAGTTGGAGAGAGAGATAGACACAGTGAAAGGCTATACAGTGATAAGATAGATACCAGGGCTGTGGAGTAAGTGACTGTAATTGATCAAAAGTGACCCTCAAGCAGAAAATAACAAAGTGAACTCGCTACCATTAGACTCTGCCTCATATTACCATAATCACAATTAGACTCCAGTGCCTTACACCCCCCTCCTCTTGTGAGAAAAAGCCCTAGCATCTCTACTTGCGTAAAGACCCTGGACTATACTAATTTAGAACATTCAGCCTCGAGTATTGTTTTCAATATATTTCCAGACAGTATCCTGCGAGATACTATTCATCCTATCTAGTTATAAGAGTTTATGATCACCTAGAATATCGTGTCTGTAACATCTGCTGTTTCCCTTGTCTGACTGAGTAATACATGTGTAAGGTTATTGCCTGAGTTTTTGTGTCCTGCCTCTCTCCTATTTGTCTAAGCCTCGGTCTCGAAAGAGGACCCCGCTACACGTTAGGTGCTTTAAGTGCGGGAAGCCGAACTTAAAACACCTAGCATTACACTGGTGGACAGTGGTGCTTCTTGACCCGGGCATACGAGAGAGGTAGTCAGGAAATACCGGAAAAATGGCAACCAAACCGCACGTGCAATTGCCTAAATTCGACCCCGAACAGTACGATGTTCACACATCTAGAATCATCAAACCTTTACTAGATATCGGTTTTGAAAATGACCAACAAAAGATTGCAGTCACACTTCCACTGTTGGGCAAAGCGGTGGCTAATATAGCACCATAAATCGTTACGGAGCTCACCTGGCAAAATTTCACGAAACTCGTGAACCAAGCCATCACCCCATCATTAGGGAAAGTGGTGGCACTATCCCAACTGGATAGTTTGATGTTCAATGGGAATCTAGACAATACCCTCATTCAGGCACGACGCCTGGTCACTGCTGCTTACCTGGAGGCAGATGACGAAACCCGGGAACAACATACCTTTAACACTCTCCTCAGAGTGCTCCCTAGTGTTGTAAAAGAACACTTTACAATCCATGACCCGACTGGAGACATGGATAGAGACATCCAACTAATACGGCGCCTCCTAACCTCCCGCCCTGCACCCCAGCTGATGAACTTGGTGAAAAAGTTTCCCACAAATATTCCGGCTCCCTCAGTCAAGCCACGTCTGCCCATGCCCCGCACCGGCCCCACTCCAGCGCCTAGCCCACCCAGGGCACACCCCACACACCGGCACCCCACCAACAGGGAGAACCCCAAGCTTATCCCAGTGATATCCGTACTAAATGCTGGAAGTTTGCTCTCATTCAGCCAGTCCCAAAGAAGGGTGACCATTCCCAACCCGCTAACTATCGCCCAATTGCTTTAACATCCTGTATCTCAAAAGTTTTCGAGTCAATTCTTAATAGACAAATATTAAAGCATCTTTCCTATCACAACCTTCTTTCTGATCGTCAGTATGGGTTCCATCAGGGACGCTCCACTGGCAATCTTCTCACCTTTCAGACTCCTGGTCATCCTCCTTTTGGGACTTTGGTGAAAGCTTTGCCATTGCACTTGACATCTCAAAGGCTTTCGATCGAGTCTGGCATAAATCTTTAATTTCCAAACTGCCCTCTTACGGTTTCTATCCTTCCATCTGTGCCTTCATCTCTAGCTTCCTTTCTGGTCGTTCTATAGCCGCAGTTGTAGACGGCCATCTTTCTTCTCCTAGATCTATCAACAGTGGTGTTCCTCAGGGTTCTGTCCTATCACCAACTCTCTTCCTTTTATCCATCAATGACCTTCTAAGCTGTACATCTAACCCTATCCACTCATACGCTGATGACTCCATCCTTCACCTATCCATTCGGTTCCCGCAACGTCCAACTAAGCAGTTACTTCAACAAACAAGGGACGAGGCTATGGCACACCTAATGTCTGACTTGGCTCGTATCTCTGACTGGGGTAAAATAATCTGGTTGTTTTTAATGCATCAAAGACTCAGTTTTTACACCTATCAACCCGACAAAAGATTCCACAGGTATACCCACTAATGTTTAATAATATTCAGCTTAATCCTGCATCATCCTTGAACATGCTTGGGGTTTCATTAACTCGGGACTTATCTTGGAAAGATCATATTACATCTCTTGTAAAATCTGCTACCAAGAGATTAGGTGTGCTAAGCTGACTCCGTTCCTTTTTTACCCCTGCACAATTGTTGACTCTATACAGCGGTTTTATCTGCCCCTGTGTGGAGTACAACTCTCATATGTGGGGAGGCTCCCCACATACAGCTCTTCTCAATAGGGTGGAGTCAAAGGCTTTTCGTCTCATTAACTCTCCTCCTCCTACAGACTCCCTTCAACCTCTGTCTCTTCGTTGCACTGTTGCATCTTTATCTCTTTTCTATCACTACTTCAATGGTCACTGCTCCTCTGAACTGTCTGCATGCATTCCTCCTCCTCTACGACGGGCGCGTAGCACCCGTCTAGCAACAAACTCTCATCCCATTTCTTTCCAACTCTCTAATGCAAGAGTTAACTGTTACTCCAGTCTTTCATTTATGCAACAGGTCAACTCTGGAACTGTCTCCCTCTGTCTGTATTTCCTGCTTCCTACTATCTCCAGTCTTTCAAATGCAGTGTGTCCAGGCATCTTGAAATGATCGGATCTTGAATTTGGTTCTCTCTTGTATTTTGTTTTTCTCTTGAAAGGAACAATAATTGCTGGCTCACGGCCTTTGGTTCCTTCTTCCTCGCATAAAAAAAAAAAAAAGAATCCCTGGGAATTCTCAGTGTGCAGCTCCAGGTGCCCACTGCACGACATCTGGGACCAGCTGAAGGTGGCACGTAGAAAAACTACTACCCCAGGCCAGCGCAAAGTCTCCTCTCTAGAGGATGAGGCAACAGAGGACGAACCTGCACCTGTGGAGGAGACTGATCCTGGGGAACAGGAACTGGAGCAAGAAGAAAGAGGCCCCAGACAGCTGGATTTTTAGGCCCACCCCCACACCATCCCACAGTGGCGGGGGCCATTTCCCCCAAATGTCGCCTCCCAGTTTACCAAAAGATGAAGCTGAATGGGGTGAAAGCAAGACTTCTGGTCGATACGGGAGTGGCCAGATCCTGTCTTTACAGCCAATACTTCTCCCGCCACAGATCGACCTTTGGCCCGCTCCACCCCACAGCTATTCACCTTGTGGACGCTGGGGATGGCCCCCCTGCCCATCCATGGGGAGACACCAGCCCTAAGAGTTGACACCCACCAACCGGTGTCAACCCAGCACCAGTTTATAATTTTCGACTCTTTCTGCCGGAATTACGATGGGTACCTGGGGTTGGACCTGTTGCAAAAACTAGGGACCACCATAGATTGCCGCAATAGACAGCTCCAGTTCCATGCACTGCCTGACCCCCCCTCTGGGCCGTTTGCACCTGCACGCCACGGCCCCCGCCAGAAGACTCACCCCCCCTTCCTCCCCCTTCCCCCCTCCCCCCCATGTTTCCCCCACCACCCTCCCCTCCCTCTTTCCCTGCCACCGTCTCCACCGCCGTCACCATTCCCCCTCATCATGAAGCCTGGGTGCCCCTCAACCAGCCCACCGGCCCCTCTGTCCTATTCTCCCCACTCCTGCCGCTGGGAACCCTCTTGGCCTGCCTTCTGCCTCTGACTTTCCTCCCCCCACATCGTACGGCAGTCTGAATTGCCAGCCTCACCCCTTCACCCCTCACCCTCCCTAAAGGGCTCGTAATCGGAGAGATGGAGGAAGCCGAGCCCTGCGTCCATTCCCCATCCTGCTCCCCTGCCCCCTGCCCCCCATTTCTGACCATCTCTCTGCCCATCAGTCAGACACCCTATGCTGCCTTCTCCTGGATTTCCAGGATCTGTTCGCGACAGGGCCAGCAGACATCGGACACACCACCTACCTAGCCCACGAAATTCATACGACGGATCCGCCGATCTGACAGCCATCCCGATGAAAGAATCCTAAACAGCGGGAAGAGGAAGACCGCCAGGTACAGGAGATGATCGAAGCTGGAGTTGTCTCCCCTTCCACCAGCCCCTGGTCCTCCCCCTTTGCCCTCGTGAAAAAGAAAGATGGCACGATGTGTTTCTGTGTCAACTACCGCCGACTTAACGATGTGACCACTAAAGACGCCACCCCGCTCCCACGCATAGATGATTCCGTGGACTCCCTGTATGGAGCATCCTGGTTCTCTATCCTGGACCTCCAGTCAGGGTATTGGCAGGTCCCCATCTGTCAGGAGGATCGCGGCAAGACTGCTTTCTTGACTAGTAACGGGAAACATTACAAGTTCAATGTCCTGCCGTTTGGTCTCTGCAACGCCCCCACCACCTTCTCCAGGTTAATGGAGTCCTTCCTCAGTGGCCTCACATGGGAAATATGCCTTGCATACTTGGATGACGTCATTGTTTTCAGCCAAATCTGGGCTGACCACTTGCAGCTCCTCCGCCGGGTTTTTACCAGGATCCGACAGGCAGGCCTCAAACTCCGGCCCACCAAGTGCGTTCTAGCTGCCAGGACCGTCTCGTTCCTGGGACACGTCATCTCCCAGGCAGGAATATCTCCCGACCCTGACAAGCTTCGCGCTATCGTGGACATGCCCCCAACACAGGACGCCCATGGCATCTGAGCCTTCCTCGGCTTGACGTCCTATTACCACCGTTTCGTGAAAGGGTTTGCCCACATCGCCAAACCCCTCCACAACCTGACCCGTAAGGGGGAACCAGTCCTCTGGACGGACGAGAGACGAGCTGCCTTTCAGCAGCTCAAAGAGAAGCTTGTTTTCGTCCCCATTGTGGCTTTTCCTGAGTACGCTCTCCCCTTCCACCTCAACACTGACGTCTCTCTCGTTGCCCTAGGCACCGTGTTAGCACAAGTCCAAGAGGGCAGTGAGCACATCATAGCCTGTGCCAGCTGTACCCTGAATCAGGCGGAGAAAAACTATGCTGCCACCATGCGAGAATGCTTGGGCATAATTTGGGCACTCGAACACTTCCAGGCATATCTCTCTGGAACCCAAGTCACCATTATTACGGATCTCCAATCCCTCCAGTGGTTACGACAGTCTGACACCCACAACGCCCAACTCATCAGATGGTGCGAAACCCTGGAGGAATTCAATTACGAGATCTCATACCGACCTGGCAAACTCCATACCGACGCAGACGCTCTCTCTCAGCTCCCTATCCATGCCGCCCAACCAGAACCAGACCTCCTCCAGCAGTGGCACCCCAAGGAGTGACCCCCTTGGATTCCTCACCACCTGTTCAAAAAACTGTATCGGCAGGGCAATCACCTCCTGACCCCCTCCGGTCATATTCTCCTAGCCCCTGCCACCGCCCTCGATGCCGTGCGACACCTTCACACCCACAATGGCATCCACCTAGGTACCAAAAGACTGCTGCAAGTTTTCAACAATGCCTACTGGGCACCAAACCCTTCCGCCCTTGCCAAAGAAATCATCCAAAGCTGCCGCGCCTGCGCCCTTGATAAAGATATCACACGTACCGCAGGACCTTCGGGCCATATCACCGCCCACAAACCCTGGCAGCTGTTAGCCATTGACGTAGTAGGGACTCTGCCTTCAAAGCCAGGCTATAGGTATGTCATCACATTCATAGACACGTAATCCATGTTCATCGTGGCCTACCCAGCGAAGGAACACCACACTGTTGCAGTAGCCGACGCCCTCCTTCAGCACGTGTTCCCCTACTTTGGCATTCCCCAAGCGATCCACGCCGATAATGCACCCAAATTCACCGGTAAAATCTGGGAAGAACTAGCCAATATTTTCAGGTACAACATCTCCCACTCCCCCCCATACTGTCCACAGGGAAATGCAATGTGCGACCGCAGCCATCGTACCCTCATGAATCAGCTCCACACACGAATAGAAGCCACTAAGATGACGACTGGGCTGCCCATGTAAAAATTATACAATGGGGCATCAACTCCTGCACCGGAGAAGATGGGATTTCACCATATGAGCGAGTATTCGGTGAAACACCCCTCCTGCTGCCCCTTTGGCAGCATTCACAACCACCCACTTCTGCTCCCACGATGGACCCACTAAACCACCTCAAGCGCCGTCTGACCCACCTCCAACACAACCTAGACCTCAGCCCCGACACAGCAGCAAACCCCTACAAACCAGGCGACACCGTCATGATCGCCCAGCTCACCACCCCTCACAAACTCGCACCCCGCTTCACAGGGCCACACACCATCACTCGAGTCCCCAACCCTTATCAAGTCACCGTGAATTACCACGGCGCCCCTCGCACCCTCCGAAACCAGCACGTGCACCCCTTCCGCGCTCCTGCCCCCACAGCCCCAGCCCCACCCCCCGTCCCACCCCCTACCCCGGCGCCACCCCCTCTCCTACTTACAAATGCTAAATCTCCTCCTCCCCCTCCCCCTCCCCCTCCACCTCCCCTGCCACCTCCATCTACCCGGCCGCCACGCTGCACCACACCTCACCTGATGACTCACCTGCACCACTGACACCCCACCGCTCCCCCACCTCTCCCCTACCCGCCACCCCCTCCCCCACGACCAGCACCACGGGCCCCACCCGCACATCCACACCGCCACCTCCACCCTCACCCACCGCTGCCCCTACCCCCTCCAACACACCGTACCACCACACCCCCACTCCTAACTCCCCACACCCTGTTTCAACCACCCCCCACCCCACCACACATGCCCCACACGCCCACACCAACCCCGCACACCCACTTCACCACCCACACCAACCCTCAAAACAACCACCACCCTCTCTGGCCACCTTTCCCACCCACCCACCCGATACACCCACTCGCCCACCCCACCCGCCTCACTGCAAAATCACACTCCCACCTCTGCCCTAAATCATCTCACCCTCATGCTACACCAAGTCCAAATCCCAGCCACCTATACTCCCCAGAGACACTACGCCACCCCAGCATAAAACCCGACCCCTACCTACCGTTTCAAACAATCAGCACCACACCACACCATGGGCAACAACCTCCAGCATGAAGATACGACGAGCTGTATGGGCACCGTCCCTCCAACGCAACCAACGAGTCCAAGGACCAAACCACTTCCTCCAACTTCTCCGCCCCTCAACCACCACGTCCAGCCTCTTCCTTACCTGTGACGCAGAGCAGGACGAGAACACCGCCACCACAGCCTGGCACGTCCTCCTCCGACACCTACAGCCGATCTACGCCACCCACGATACGCAAGTCTACCACCTCCAGTCACGAGGACATGATGTTTTCCAGGCGGACAGTGGTAAAATGCAGCATAGTGCCCCCTGAGACACTCAGCCACCCCCACAAGGAATACAGCATAGTGCCCCCACGAACTCCCGGACACCCCCACAAGGAGCCCATAGAGGAGCAGCAGCAGCGCGCTGGGACTCGGTGCGACAACGGCCTAAGTCAGCCAAGGCCGTGTGCCCCTATGACCCAGAGCCCGCCCGCCATCGCCATACCAGGAATACTGCACTACCTTCCGGGCAAGCCTTCACCAACAGGCTAAGGGGTGGAGCTGCCTATCCAGCTCCTGCCAGCACCCCAAAGGAGACAGCCTGTAGCTGCTCCCGTCTTCCTCAGGAGACGGCCTGTAGCTGCTCTGAAGGTGTCTTCCTCTTTGAGATGGCCTGTAGCTGCTCTGAAGGTGTCTTCCTCTTTGAGACGGCCTGTAGCCTCTCGCCCCTTGCTAAGGAAGCAGCCAGTAGCCGTCCTGAGGGTAATAAGGAGATGGCCTGTAGCTGCTCCTGCCTTCACCAAGAGATGACCTGTGGTCACTCTGAAGGTGTTCTTCCAGAGAAGGCCTGTAGCCGCTCCAAACCCCTCCTGCAGGAGTCGGCCTGTAGCCACTCCCACCTTCATCAGACGGCCGATAGCCGCTCCAAAGGCATTCCCCCAGAGACGGCCCATAGCTGCTCGCCCCTCGCTAAGGAGACGACCTATAGCCACTCTCAGGGTAATGAGGAGATGGCCTGTAGCCGCTTCCGCCTTTGTCAGAGGCCTGTAGCTGCTCCAAAGGTGTTCCCCTTGAGACAGCCTGTAGCCGCTCTACACCCCTCCTGCAGGAGTCGGCCTGTAGCCGCTCCCGCCTTCATCAGACGGCCTGTAGCCGCTCCGAAGGTGTACCTGGGTTTGCTGGCAGACAATCACCCTCTCAGGCCACGGCCAGTAGACGGGCCTTGGCGGCCAGTAGCCGTGCCTCTAGGAAGCCACGGCCAGTAGCCAGGCCCTACAGCAGGAAGTGGCCGAGAGCTGCCCCGCCACCTAAGCTTGACACCTATTCCCCGACTCCCAGCACAGAGGACGTAGAGGAGTATTGGAGAGGCCCTATAGTCTCCCCTGGCCTCTGCTCCCTGCTACTGGCTCTGGAGGAGACCCACCTGACGGACCCTGATGCAGACCAGTGTCACAGCCCCCTCCTGTCAGAGCCGCCCAGCCCTGGGGACCACAGTCCTCAGGAACCCCAGACCCTCCCCAGAACGCCCGGGCGGGAACTCCCTACACCTCGACGGCAGAAGACCTCCCCCTCCGTCAGGAGCCTGAACTACCGATTCAGGCAATTTGCTCAGCCCCAGTCCTGAGGGCCGCACTCCTGTCTCCAGCCCTGAGAGTTCAGGCCCCTTCACCGCTAATAGCCCCGGACGAGAGCAGACGCCCCTGCGCGTGATCCCATGCCCCCTGAGCACAGAGACTACTGGTGGTGCCCAGCCCCGTCAGTAGCGGAGCTACATGGCCCCTCAGCCGCACCCTTGGCGCCAGAGGAACCATAGTGACTGTGACTGTGTAATAATAGTGCTCCAGTAGTGACGAGGCAATAGAGTGAACTTACAGTAATAGACCAAAAGTTGGAAAGAGAGAAACACAGTGAAAGGCTATACAGTGATAAGATAAATACCAGGGCCGTGGAGTAAGTGACAGTAATTGACCAAAAGTGACCCTCAAGCAGAAAATAACAAAGTGAACTCGCTACCATTAGACTCTGCCTCATATTACCATAACCACAATTAGACCCAAGTGCCTTACACCTCCCCCCCTCTTGTGAGAAAAAGCCCTAGCATCTCCACTCGCGTAAAGACCCTGGACTATACTAATTTAGAACATTCTGCCTCGAGTATTGTTTTCAATATATTTCCTGACAGTATCCTGCGAGATACTATTCATCCTATCTAGTTATAAGAGTTTATGATCACCCAGAATATCGTGTCTGTAATATCTGCTGTTTCCCTTGTCTGACTGAGTAATACACGTGTAAGGTTATTGCCTAAGTTTTTGAGTCCTGCCTCTCTCCTATTTGTCTAAGCCTCGGTCTCGAAAGAGGACCCCGCTACACGTTAGGTGCTTTAAGTGCGGTAAGCCGAACATAAAACACCTAACATTACCCTAATACAATAAAACAAACCTTTCCTAACCAAATATTAATAAAAAAAATCTTTCCTAACCTAATACTTATAAAACAAACCTTCCCTAACTTAATACTAATAAAACAAACCTTTCCTAACCTAATACCTATAAAACAAACCTTTCCTAACCTAATAATAATAAAACAAACTTTCCTAACCTAATATTACTAAAACAAACCTTTCCTAACCTCATATTAATAAAACAAGCCTTTCCTAACCTAACACTAATAAAACAAACTTTTCCTAACCTAACACTAATAAAACAAACCTTTCCTAACCTAACACTAATAAAACAAACCCTTCCTAACCTAGTACCAAGAAATTAACCTAACCTAACCAGATACTGATAAAACAAACCTAATCTAACCTAACGTTGACTTTCCCGGAGAGAGAAAAAAAAAAAAGGTGCAAAAATGGTACACATAATGGAAATCAGTGGGTCGGGTCCCGCCGCTCCTGGCGGGGAAAGAAAGGACTAGATGATGGATGGATTACAGAAAACATGCAACACGGACCACCACACCCAAACTAGGAAAACTGAGTTTCAGAAGGTATGTCAGCTTTCTACAGACCCCCTCACCCTCCCCCCCCAAAAAAAAAGCTCCACGCTGAAAGTTTACGAGGGGACGAGCTTTGTGTTCCTCAGTGTAATTGGGATTATTGCTGTTATTATTATTACTGTTTTTTATTATTATTGTTGTTGTTGTCATTATTGTTACTATTATTATTATTATTATTATTACTACTACTACTACTACTACTACCACTACTACTACTACTACTACTAGTACTACTACTACTACTACTACTGCTACTGCTACTACTACTGCTACTGCTACTACTATTATTATTATTATTATTATTATTATTAGCGCTCACCATCCACTCACTCGATGTAGTGCTGCTCTCAGGTGTCTGCCGTTTTCCTCTCCTCCATTCTTCTTTCCTTCCATCCTCTTCTTTCTTTCCTTCTTTCTTTCCTCGTGCTTCTACCTGCGGGTGACTTTACACTCCCTCTGCTGTCTTTCTTTCCTTCATTCTTTCCTCTTCCTTCTGTCTGTGGGTGACTCTACACTGAGTGACAAGCCTAATGGTTTCCTGTACACCATGTAACCATTTACTATGCTGGGTGGTAACCATATGCCACATTTTGGCGCCTGGTGGTTTAGAGAGTAATTACGGCGCTCCAATCGGATTGAGCCGGTGAAGGTTTTTATTCAAAGGGTGGTTGGGTATATTGCTCACGTAATGCCACTATGAGGCTGGTCACTCTCATCTTAGACATTAGGACCAACTTGCCTAGCCCCAGGCTCCTACGTTCCTCGTGGGGCGATGTAGGATTGAATGATGATGATGATTACTATTACTATTACTACTACTACTACTACTGCTATTACTACTACTACTGCTACTTCTACTACTATTACTACTACTACTACTACTACACTACTGTTATTATTATTATTATTATTATTATTATTATTATTATTATTTCACTCATCTTAAATGTCGGGACCAATTGCCTAGCCCCGGGCTCCTACGCTCCTCATGCAGCAACACAGGATTGGATGATGGATGGATGGATGGATTATTATTATTATTATTATTATTATTATTATTATTATTATTATTATTATTATTATTCCCTCACTTTCCGTTTCCAGTTTTCATCATACTTACTGAGGATGAAGAGCACCATGATCCTACCACAGTGACCCATTTTCAATGTCCTTTACCTGTTTTTCAAGGTCACAGGTCCAAAAATGTCCAAAAATCACGAATTATGAACCTCAGTTTACTCCAAAACTAGTATGGGTACATGAACATAGAAGGAAATCCAGTGACGAAATTATTTTCTAAACATTTGTATGGTGAAAATTCGAAGGTCATTCATGCGTGACATTACGATATCTGAGACACCCCACCTTTCAACAATTTGCATTTACTCTTCCATAGAGGAAAAACTAAAACATAAATGAGGCACTTATTGGGCCTATAAGTTATGTATCATCCTGGACCACATCTGCTGGTTTTTGAGTTATTAGAAAAAAACATAAATTCAGCAATATTCTCAGATGGAGATAGGTAATTGTCTCTGACAGTTACAGCCTTCTAATTATTAATGATCATCTATTACCATAGGTGGAGATTTGTGTATCCGTCATTATTATTATTATTATTATTATTATTATTATTATTATTATTATTATTATCTTTATTGTTATTATTATTATTATTATTATTATTATTATTATTATTATTACTATTATTCCACAAGTTTCGTCGCCGATTTTCATCAGCCTTATTCAGGATGTACAGCACCGTGATCCTATTACAATAGCCCAGTTTCAGTGACCTTGGCCTATTGTTTGAGGTCCAAAAATTTCAAAGAATCGTGAATTTTCAATCTCAATACACTCCAAAAATTTACAGACACATGAGCATGGAAGCAAATCCCGTGATAAAATTATTTTCCAAACCTATGTATGGAAAAAATTTGAATGTCATTCATGCACAACATTACGATGTTTGGGACAACCTGCTTTTCACCAATTTTCAGTTGCGCTTCTATACAGGAAACACCAAAACAAAGGAGGCACTTCCTGGCCCCACAAGTTTTGTCCGGTCCTAGACCAGCTCTGTAGACTCTTTGGTGGCAGTATGACCAACGGTTTTTGAGTTATTAACATAAAAACACCATTCTCATAGGTGGTGATCAGTAATTGTTTAAGACAGTATTGTAGTTACTAATATTAATGATAATAATAATAATAATAATAATAATAATTATTATTATTATTATTATTATTACTTGTGGTAGGTGGAGGCGTTTACCATCCACTCACTCGATGTAGTGCTGCTCTCGGGTGTCTGCCCTTTCCTCGCCTCCTTCCTTCTTTCCTTCCTTCCGCTTCTGTCTTTACTTCATTCTTTCCCCATCCTTCTGCCACCGGGTGACTTTACACTCCCCCTTCCGTCTTTCATTCCTTCATTCTTTCCTCGTCCTTCTGCCTGTGGGTGACTCTACACTGATTGACAAGCCAAATGGTTTCCTGTACATCAGGAAACCATTTACTTCGCTGGGTGGTAACCATATAACCAAATTATGGTGCCTGGTGGTTTAGAGGGTAATTCTGACACTCCAGTCGGATTGAACCGGTGAAAGTTTATATTAGGGGTTCCTCAACCTTTTTAGCACTACGCCCCCCTTTGGTCAGGCCTGAATTCATGAAGCCTCCCCACCCCTCTAACGCCTAAACAACGATGTTTTTGTCCGTTCCCTGTGGATGCTTAAGATGCTAGATGGCAACACTACATGTGCTTGCTCGAAATAAAAGATCTGAGGTTTTCCTATCAAAGTTTCTCATGCATACATATCTTTGGAAATATCCTGTATGTATTTGAATGGCCTAGCCCTATGTTGAACTTTCATTACCCCACGCCCCCCTTGGCAATTTCAAACGCCCCCCCAGGGGGGCGGGCCCCTAGGTTGGGAAACTCTGGTTTATATCCAAGGGGTGGTTGGGGTTTATTGCTCACGTTACTCAGGGATGATTGAGGCTGGTCACTCTCATCTTATATGGCAGGACCAACTTGCCTAGCCCCGGGCTCCTACGCTCCTCTTGGGGCAAAGTAGGCTTGGCTGATGGATGGATGGATGGACTAGTAGTAGTAGTAGTTGTGGTTGTAGTAGGAGTAGTAGTAGTAGCAGTAGTAGCAGTGGTATTGTATTACTATTTTGTAGTATTAGTAGTAGTAGTAGCAGTAGTAGCAGTGGTATTGTATTACTATTTTGTAGTATTAGTAGTAGTAGTAGCAGTAGCAGTATTGACGAATATGAAGACTATGTACTTTTTACTATGATTTAACCTAAATTGTCATCTCTCTAACTTGAATGCTGAGTTCTAGCAGTAGATTAGCGCTAGAGTATGATGCTAGTTCCAAAGAAGTGCTGTGGCAAGGATGCAGGACCGCGGAATTGTCTTTTTCTGCGACTGAAATAGGTGAAACTAGCAGGGGTACCCGGTGTTGCCAGGCCAAAAAGGCGAACACTCTAATCCTGTTTGTCCTAGTTCAGTCTTTATTTTTACTCGAGAAAGAACATGTACCTCTTATGTTTTTGAAAAGGGATAATAAGAGGTCAGCTTTCGCAGACTAACGCACATTATTTGGACGCACTTGTTTACTATTACCGGTGACCTCAAATGACCTCCGACCGGTGACCTTATATTACCTCGGAGGTCACCCTCACATAGCCTATGCCCTAACTGGAGGTCAAGTGAGTCTCCATGCCAAAACTTGGGCAGCTGGGTCCAGTCGTTCGAGCATGTATTACCGGTGACCTCAAATGACCTCTGACCAGTGATCTTAAATGACCTCGGAGGTCAACCTCACTTAGCCTGTGTGCGAACTTAGGTCACGTAAGTCTCCATGCCAAAAATTGGGCTGCAGGGGTACCCAGCGTTCCTCTGGCCAAAAATGCGAACACTTTGCCTGTGACCTCTAATGACCCAGATATGAATTTCTAGCCCCCTAAAACATCCTTGGGCCACCCTGATTCACAATATATGTGGATCTGGGGGTCTCTGGCCCTTGGTTTGGGCGTGATTGAAGGACAAACAAACAAACAACCCTGATCCTTTATATATATATATATATATATATATATATATATATATATATATATATATATATATAGACAAGTTGCAATGTTTCTATTGGAGTGCTGTTTACTGACCATCATGTACAACGCATATCAGTTTTGTGTTGCAGGGACTGCTCAGTCACTATTACTTGTGTCTATCCTGCATCATACTCTCGTTCTCATATTTTTTTTTGTTATTTAACGTTCAGTGAATGCTTGGTTGAAAGGTAATTTCACAGTACACCCAAAATATCTA
Source organism: Coenobita brevimanus (assembly GCF_032717465.1). Taxonomy (NCBI): domain Eukaryota; kingdom Metazoa; phylum Arthropoda; class Malacostraca; order Decapoda; family Coenobitidae; genus Coenobita; species Coenobita brevimanus. Next base: position 10,963,007 of record NC_137034.1, read on the forward strand.
TGCTCCATCTACCAGCACGAGAACTGAGATACATTGTATATGGCTTACTCTGACCTCCTCTGCTCCTTACTTTTCCCTGCTGGGTAAGTTTCCTGAGTTGAGTCTTCTTATGCTTTTCTATCCAGTATTTCACATCCTCCTCCTTCCGGTCTCCTCTGTCGGCTAATATTTCTGTGCTGAGAGAGGTTGCTGTGCTTCTCTTCCCAGCGATAGAGATTGGTAAAATCAAAGAAACAGTTTCCCAGTTCCATCTGATGGAAATTTACAACTGGCGAAATTCAGTGAAGACTCTATCTCGACCATTGCGTGTTTCACATGGGTCGATTTTTCATTATGTATTCGGTAAATTTTGGTAAGATACTTGGGCATGTTTCTGTACAGTCGGAAGCAAAAGTTTCCCTAATTTTTCACCTCTCCCACTTCCCACTTTCCTCTGCTGGTCATCATTCCTAAGCTGCGGGAACTTGATGTATTTTCAAAAAGCACTGAATTAATGGCTAACTTGAATAATATTATGGCACTCGTTGCTTATCAATACCAGTACAGGAGAGAGAGAGAGAGAGAGAGAGAGAGAGAGAGAGAGAGAGAGAGAGAGAGAGAGAGAAATACATTACAAAACAAGAAGGAGCACACAGACATGGCAACACCTTGAACATTTGACTTTGCCCTGTGACCCTGACCTGCCGATTGCCGTCAAAATCAAACCCTTTCATTCTAGTCAGGTCGTTAACTCTTACATCAAGCTGGTTCCGAATTAGATCAAAACTATTTAAGTTGGCCTTGTTCTGTTGCCTTGACTTCTGACCTTTCTCCGTAACCTTCACCTTTTACTGTTATCAAAATCTACCCCCTGGGGGTAGGGTTTTTTTTTTTCAAGAATACTCCCCCAGTATCCCTGCTTGTCGTAAAAGGCGACTAAAAGGGTTGGCGGAGGGTTAGTGCCCCTCCCCGGAAAACAACTAACTAAAAAAACAAACAATAAGCCTAGGACAAGGACTGACCAAAAGTTGATGACCAAGGACCGGACAAAGGACATGGTTATCGGAACGTGGAATGTAAGAGGAGCTAATGATGAGGTGAAAGAGAGAGAGAGATTGTCCAGGTGCTTGAGGGTGCGAATGTGGATGTATGTGGAATAACAAACGAAATGGAGAGGTGAGAGTGTGAGAGAATGGGAGTATGGATGGGGTATATGTGCAGGAGTAGGTGAGAATGAGAGGGCAAAAGAAGCAGTATGTATAGTTGTGAGTAAAAGATGGAAGAAGAGCATAAGACAGTATGGATCAGTTGGGTCAAGGATTGTGTGAGTAAAGTTGAAAGTTGGAATACAAATGTGGGCGATTGTGTGTGTGTGTATGCGCCAATGCAAGATCGTGCTAGAAGAGTGAGAGAAGAGTTCTGGACAAATGTAGAAGTGTGCATGGAAAAGTTTGGAAGGAATGAGAGAGTGTTTTTGATCGGTGATATGAATGGTAAAGTTGGGAATGTGAAGGTGGATGGAATAGTTGGTGAGTGGGGTGTGCCTGCTGAGATAGATGAGAATGGGAGTGCGTTAGTGGACATTTGTGCTGGGAGGGGGTTGGTGATAGCCAATACCCTCTTCAGGCATAAAATGATCCACAGGTATACATGGCGAGTGATGAGAAGGGTGGGTGGTGAACTGAATGAAAGGAAGGCAATGATTGATTGTATGTGTGTGGATGAAAGAATGCGAAGATGTGTAATGGATGCAAGAGCTTATAGAGGTTGGGGGCGTGGACTTTCTGACCACTACTTGGTGGTGGTCAGAAATAGAATTCAAGTAAGATGGAGGAATAGAAGAAGGGAAAGACGAGAGGAAGGAGCAGTTGCAAGGAGAGTGGAAAGGTTACAAGAGGATGAGAAAAAGGCAGAGTATAAGAGAGAAGTGGAGGAACGATTGGGCAAATATGAATTGGAGCAGTTGGGAGACGTGGAAGGCGTGTGTAGGATATTTACAGAAGAAATATGTGCAGCATGTGATGTGGTGTGTGGAAGGAAGAGAAGACGGAGGGGGGTGCAAGGAACAGCGTGGTGGACTGAAGAGGTGAGACAGGCTGTGGCACAAAAGAAGAAAGCATACAATGAATGGATGAGGAATAGGGGCGTGGAAGAAGTTGAGAGGCGGAAGAGAGAGTTATATGTAGAAAGAAAGAGAGAGGTGAAAAGATTAGTAAGAGAGAGTAAGAAGAGAGTGGATGAGGAATTTGGAAGGAATTTGAGTGTAAAGTGGAGGGACTGTAAGAAAATGTTCTGGAAAGAGGTGAAAAGAGTAAGAGAGGGTGGAAGTGAAGTTAGCAGGGGAGTGAAAGATAAAAATGGTAGATTACTAGTGGAGAAGGGAGAAAAAGTGAGCAGATGGAGAGAACACTTTAAAGAATTGTTGAACATAGAGGATGGAAGTAATGCGAGTATAAGTGGCTGGGGAATGGCTGGGAGAAGGAGGGAGGTGAGAAGACAGGAAGATATCAGTAGGATAGAAGTTGTGGAAGCAATGAAGAAAGTTAAATTGGGGAAAGCTCCAGGAATTGATGGAGTGTGTGGTGAAATGCTGAAGCATGGGGGAGAGATGGTAGTAGAATGGATGTGGAAGATGTGCAGATTGGCCTGGGAGGAAGGTAGAGTCCCGGAGGATTTGAAGTCAGGTATAATTATTCCCTTGTACAAAGGAAGAGGGGAAAAAGAAGTGTGTGGTAATCATAGGGGCATTTGTCTATTTAGTATAATAGGAAAAGTGTATGGTAGGATACTTATTGACAAAGTTAAAGAAAGAACAGAGAAATTGGTTGGAGAAGAACAGGGAGGGTTTAGGAAGGGAAGAGGTTGTGTAGATCAGATATTCATTCTTAGATCTTTAGTGGGAAAGTTTCTAGAGAAGGAAAAGAAGTTGTATGCGGCTTTCATGCATTTGGAGAAAGCATATGACAGGGTGGATAGACAAGGATTGTGGAAAGTGTTAAGAATATATGGAGTAGATGGGAAGTTGTTGAATGCTGTGAAGAGTATGTACGATGGTGTGAAGGCTGCAGTGCGTGTGGATGATGAACTAAGTGAATTTTTCTCTTTGAAAGTTGGGTTGAAACAGGGATGTGTCATGTCCCCATGGTTGTTCAATCTGTACATGGATGGGGTAATAAAAGAGGTAGAAGGTAGGGTAGTGGATGTTGGAGTGGCCCTGGTGAGAGAGGATAGTGTTTGGAAACTCCCTGTACTGGTGTTTGCAGATGATACTGTGTTGTTGAGTGAAGACGAAGGGGAGCTGCAAGGCTTGGTGGATGAGTTTGGGAGAGTGTGTAAGAAACGGAATCTAAAGGTGAATGTAGGGAAGAGTAAAGTGATGGTCTTTGAGAGAGGTGAAGTCAGTGAATGTACAGCGAGGTTGGATGGTGAGGAATTGGAAAATGTGAGTACGTTTAAATACTTGGGTAATGTGATGAGTAAGGATGGAGGTTTGGAGGGTGAAGTGCTTAAAAGGGTACAGCAGGGAAGAAAGGTTGCTGGTTCTTTGAAGGCAGTGATAAGAAACAGGGAAGTGAGCATGGAAGTGAAAAAGTTACTACATGACAGTATTGTGATACCAACTCTAACGTACGGAAGTGAAGCTTGGACGTTATTGGAAGGACACAAGTCAAGAGTGAGAGCAGTGGATATGAGTTATTTAAGAGGAGCCTGTGGAGTCATATGGAGAGACGGGTTGACGAATGAGGATATAAAGGAGCGTTGTAGTGTGGATGTGGATGTGATAGGAAGCGTTATGAGGAACACACTGAGGTGGTTTGGCCATGTGGAGAGGATGGAGGGTGAAAGACTGACGAAGAGAGTGTATGTGAGTGAGGTGGAGGGGGGAACAGGGAGGGGGAGGCCGAGGATGAGATGGAGGGATGGGGTGGAGAGGTATATGAGAGAGGGGGGTGTGAGTTGGGAGCAGGGCAGTGAAATGGCGGGGGACAGGGCGACTTGGAGGCGATTTGTTTGTGGCCACCCCAAAAGGGATTGAGGCGTCTGGCAATAGATAGATAGACAGAAACTCTTATCCTTTTATTTTGTCTTACCCTCACCCTGTCAAAGAGTCTGGTGCAAATCGGATAAAAACCTGTTTAAACTAGCTTGCCCTGTTGATCTTTGATACGGCACAACTTTGCTGCACAATGTTTGTAGAAACGTTAGGGTGCACTCACACCGAGGCAGGACTCAGACGCAAACTGTCCAATCGCGTAGGTCAGGGAAAAAAAACTTTGAATATTACATCTTGTTTCATAGGTCATGTTCTGTACAGACTGTTTAGTGCCACACGCATATACTTGCCACTGAGAAACGGAATGGCTAGGAAGTGTTCCAACGAAATGAACTTTTCTTTATTCATATTCTAAAATCCCAACCCTAATGATCGGATGCGTCAGATGTACTGTACAGTACATTGTGGCCTCTGTGTGAATGCACCTCTAGGCATGGCTTGTGGCGTATTGTCCAACCAGCTTTGCATGGCATGTACTCTACTGAATATTAAGGTGTTCTGTCTTAATTCTTGCTGGATTCTGAACCATACCAGATATTAATATACTTTGAAGATTATAATATAAATTAGCAAATAGAGATTTATTCAGAAGTTTGTATTTTAATTTACTCGATTCATGTTTTGGGGTTTTGTTTTTTGTGTTGTGTCTGTACAAAATGTTGGTGGCCCAGTGTGGAGAAGGAAAATGTGTTTTATAAGCCATCCCCTGGAATCCCTAGTTATGTGTACATGGAATTATGAACTTGCTTCTCTTCTTACGTTATTATTATTATTATTATGATGATGATGATGTTGATGATGATGATGATGATGATGATTATTACTATTATCATTATTATTGTTGTTATTACTATTATTGTAGGAGGCGGGACGAAGTAGGTGCAGCGGCCTGGGATTCTTCCACATGTGTACCGACTTTCTAGGGGACAAGGTGGTTCAGTAGTAGAGCGCCTGACTCGTGACTGCAGAGTCGTGAGTTAACTCCGCGCCAGGGTAAGCTGCCTTGCCGGGAGAGATAGCCTTCTCCTGTCACCTACTCTATCCATTTCAGACCCTATGAGGCATCGTTTTTCGCAAATATGTTCTAAACAAACAGTTGGATCAATATGACATTCTGGCACAGCTTGTTTGACACCGTCCCCTAATTTATGGCACTACAGTGCATTGCCAAGTGTGTTTCATGAAGGAGTTTACCCTTGGCTTTGAAGGTGAAGCTGGCAAGAGCCGAGTAGTCATTCGGACAGGAGAAGACGGGAGTGGAGGGAGAGGTGGTGGAGTGATACACGTCACAACTACGTCACGTAAAACCTTCCCCTCTCCGAATATCTACTCGGCTCTTGCCAGCTTCGCCTTCAAAGCCAAGAGTAAACTCCTTAATGAAACACACTTGGCAATGCACTGTAGTGCCATAAATTAGGGGACGGTGTCAAACAAGCTGTGCCAGAATGTCATATTGATCCAACTGTTTGTTTAGAACATATCTGCGAAAAATGCTGCCTCATAGGGTCTGAAATGGATAGTAGCTGGTTGTAGCAGTCGTGGTTCAGTGGGTTAGAGCGCTCTGTCCGAAGGATTGGAGGTTGAAGTCCACCCATGGGTCACTGATAGACATCAGGTAGGGCATTCAATCATAAAGTGCTACACGCACCAAAAACCAAAGTCCTCTACCCAGGGGCAACGCCTTAGCCCTTATCGATAAAAAGAGACACGGCGTAACCCCTCCCCATAAAAAAAAAAATAATAATCTCCATTATTAGGGAATTTCAAATATTGCTTGTCACACTGCGTTACCAGCGCTATCTGTAGTGTCCAAAGGTAATGGTGGAGGCAGACATGAGGTTCTTAGCCACTGTTCTCATTTCCGTAATTTAGACATTGAGCCTGTGGCGGGCTACTCACCCAGTATCCTTGGAAATTATCACCCAGGTTACCACATGCGCCTCCAATAGCTGTTATCCTAGGTACTCATTTTACCTACAAACCCATAATGGGTGGATGGACAGTTGGACACCTGTGTTAAGTGACGCCAGCTGTCCGCAACAGGATTCGAACTCTGGCGCTAAGGGGCTGGCAGTTTCGACCCAAACCGCTCAGCCAGCACGGCAGTCACGGGTTTTGGAGTAACGTGATACAGTCTTAAACCCGGGTGGCCACGCAACACAACACACAGCGGTGGGAAACTTACATGTTACTTATGTGGCACCGGTAGGTGAGAGCGACCATCATCCACCCACTCCATGTACTTCTCTCTCTCTCTCTCTCTCTCTCTCTCTCTCTCCAGGCACATCTATACTGAGCGACAAGCCAAATGGCTTTACAACGCTGGGTGGTAACCATGTAACCAAATACCGCTTGGGGATCTGGTGAGTTATACCACTGCAACCGAATATCCATCTGAAGGATGGTTGGGGTTTATTGCTCAGATAACACCACTCACAGACGGTTGAGGCTGGTCATCCCTATCTTAACTATCGGGACTGAATGGCCTGGCCCTGGGTCCCTGCGCTCATGATTGGGCAAAAGAGGGTTGACTGATCGTTGGTTGATGGATGGACAGATGATATCATCATCATCATCATCATCATTATCATCATCATCATCCGGACCTCCTTTCCCACCCTAGGGCAGGGTTAGGAATAGCAATGTCCAGACAGCCCAAAATTGCCCAATCCAATGGGTCACGCTTCCATTCACTCATCATTCAAGCCCCCAGAATCTTGGCTCTATCGGATACGCCAAAAACATTCACCATATTCTGTAGCTTTACATAAAGGTATCCGACTGAGTCAATCTGGACGCTGGCACGTTAAAAAAGGGGTGCCAAAATCCTTGATCATGCACTTCTCCTCACAACATTCATCCAGCCAGCTCGATCTCTTGTCAGTTCCCTAGCCTCACCGACTTCCAAACCTCTCTTCCTCACACACTCATCCACCACATCTCTCCACCTTCCTTGGCCTACCTCGCCTCCTCCCTCTTTCAAATTCGCTCAGATATACAATACCCTTTTCACCATTCTATTGTTATCCTTTCTCTCCACATGACCATACCATGTCAGTACACTCTCTTCGATTCTGGTGTCCACCGATTTCCTCACTCCACACCTTTCACGAATCACATTATTTAGTATCCTATCCACCCTCTGCACTTCACATACATTCCTCAGTAATTCCATCTCCACTGCTCTTACTCTTGACTTTTCATTTTGCCACACCATAGTCTCACTTCCATATGTTAAAATTGGCACTAACACTCCTTCATGTAAGGCTCGTGCAGCTGCAACACTCAAGCCTCTATTTCTTATCAAGGCCTTCATTGTACCAGCTGCTTTTCTTCCTTGTGTCACTCTACTTTCTACTTCTTTTGCACATTTTACTTTGTTTTCCATCACTGTACCCAGGTATTTGAACTCTCTCACCAATTCCAGTCTCTCTCCATTCACTGTAACATCACACTGGGAATCACCTTCTCTCACAATAACCATCACTTTACTCTTTTCTACATTTACTCTCAAGGCACGACGCTTACAGACGTCAGCAAAACTCTGCACTAGCCTACCAAGTTCTTGTCCGGTACTTGCAAGCAGCACTGTTTCATCAGCATACAACAAATTTGAGTTATTCCATCCACCACCATTCATTACCAATGCCATCTCTCTCTCTCTCTCTCTCTCTCTCTCCATTGCTCGTGTTTTTACTTCTCTCATCACCCCATCCATATATACATTGAACAACCATGGGGACATCACACAACCTTGCCGCACGCCCACACTGATCGTGAACTATTCACGGAAATATCGAAATGAGCTGGTCTTGAATTTGATTCTGTTTCTTTTCCCCTTGGAGTGAATGAATGATAGATGATGTCTTTTCTCAAAATTTCATGGTGTGTATTAACATCAGGGGAGTGGGATGGTACACTTCTTTCGGCATTAGTAGACTTGCTTTTTCAACCACATTCCACATTTTCAAGTGTGTTTTTTTCTTTCTGAATGGAAGGAGGAAGGAACCAAAGGCTAAAGCCCGCCTGCTTGTTCTCTCCAAGTAAGGAAACAAAAAGAACAGAGAAACTAATTTCAAGATTCTTTCATTTCGAGATGTGTGGATACATTGTGTCTAAAAGACTGAAGGTTATGGGCAGAAGGAAATAAAGACAAAGGAAAACAATTCCAGCGTTGACCTATTGTATACGTGAAGGGCTGGGAGTATCGGTTAACCCTTGCATCAGAAAGACATCAGTAACATATAAAAGGACACTGATGTGTTGTGTGCAGAATAAATGGCAGACAAGTTGGTATTATGAAAACCCCAGATCCGTTTTTAGTCCCGTTAACTCTCCTCCATTTACTGGCTCGCTTTAACCTCTGTCTCTTCTCCGCACTGTTGCATCTGTATCCCGTTTCTGTCGCTTCTTTAATGGTCACTGTTCTGAACTCTCTGCTTGCATCCCTCCTGCTCTACAGCAGGAGCATAGTAGCCTACCCGTCTGACACAAAACTCACATTTTTTGTCCGCTTCCCTAATGCAAGCATTAACCGATAATCCCAGTCTTTCATGTATGCAAGAGGTCAGTTCTGGGGGTCCTACCCTTGTCGATCAAGGAAACTCCCCAAAGCTTCATCCTTAGCGATTTATTATTTGATATGGCTGATTAACAGCTTTCTGTATGGTATCTTTGTAGAGTATGGCGATACTGGAAGGATTTGGGTAACACAGATAACAGTAAGGTGTAATAAAAATAAATCGCTTAGGAGAAGGTATTAGGGAGCTTCCTCAACCGACGAGAATACAGGCCTGGAAATATGTTCCTCTGTCAGCATTACCTTTTGCCTAGGACCTCTAGCCTTTATAACGCAGTGTGTCCGAAAATATGGAAATGAGTGGGTCATAAATTTGATTCTGCTTCTTTTCCCCCTTGGAGTGAACAATCTTTCAGGTTTCTAGCATTTGGTTCCTTCCTCCTTGCATTAAAAAGAAAAAAGAAAAACACTTCAAATATTACCCAAGAATTGGATTTTCAGATATATTTTTTGATCGATTTCCTGTGGTAGCTTAGATATGCTTTTACAGGAAGAACAAGATGCATGGAGAATTATCCACTCTTCTTTCCTTATTCTTCCTGAAGATATAACCTACGATAACATCTCTCTAGTAAGTAAGATTTTTTTTTTCTTTTTAGTAAATGTGACAGACTTTGTAACCTCCTTTCCTTATCCTTCCAGCAAAAACAAATCATGGTTAACAGGAATCAGTGGTAATTAGGTTGCAGAATGTCAGCCCAGAGACCCATCACATAGGAAGAAAAGCCAAGCAGAAACAAGAGAAGGTTGTGTCACTCACCATCTTCCGAGTCGTTCGGCGAAGATGTGGAAGAGCACAGGCATGATACCGGCGTAGGTGCGATGGGTGGCGTTGCCTACGTAGATCATGTGGGGCATGTACTGTGGGGTAGACGGTTAGGTGATAGTCCGGGGTACTTGGAGGCATGAGGAAAATGGTGGGAGAAGAGTACCTCTAAGAGCCATCACATACAGTAAACCATGTACTGTGGGACAGACGGTAAGGATACGGGTGGCACCAGGGGAATGGTGGGAGAGGAGTAGCTGCTAAGAGACGATCATTTAAGCCATGTACTGGAGGGGTAGAAGGTAGAGCTACAGACTGGGGTAGAAGGTAGGGTTACGGACTTGGGTAGAAGGTAGGGTTACGGACTGAGGTAGAAGGTAGGGTTACAGACTGGGGTAGAAGGTAGGGTTACGGACTGGGGTAGAAGGTAGGGTTACTGACCGAGGTAGAAGGCTGGGTTACGGACTGAGGTAGAAGGCTGGGTTACGGACTGAGGTAGAAGGCTGGGTTACGGACTGGGGTAGAAGGCTGGGTTACGGACTGAGGTAGAAGGCTGGGTTACGGACTGGGGTAGAAGGCTGGGTTACGGACTGAGGTAGAAGGCTGGGTTACGGACTGGGGTACTAGGTGGCATCTGGGCGAAGAGATGTGGCAAGATAGGCATACTTTTAGGAGGGGGAGGAGACCAAGGATGAGACTGATGGACGGAGTGGAGAAATATATGAGGGAGGGGTGTGTGAGTTGAAGGGAGGCCAATGAAATGGAAGAGGACGGAGCGATATTGAGACGATTTGTCTGTGGCTACCCCTTCCGGGATTAAGGTGTCTGGCAACAGAGAGAGATAATAAAGGAGGGGTAGAAAATATGCTTAAGGTTGGAAACTTAGCTTCTTATTCCAAGCCGCACGGGAGGCATCGTAACACCTGTTCCTTAGCGATTTATTTTGCATATTACACCTGAACAGTCTTTTTTGTGCTGTATACTGTACTTCGTTTTTATATCAACTTATTTTGCATCAATGGCATACAGGAGGATGCTGAGGAATAAGGTGCAGAACAAATCACTGAGTAAATGGCGCTACGTAAGCTACAATGACAAACGGGGACGGGGAAGGGAGGGGGAATACTAAAAGAGGGACGTTTATGAAGATTCTGGGAGAGGAAGTTTATGAGGAAATTATGAGAGAGGATCACGTGAGGCAGGTAACAAGGTGGAGGGTATGGTTATATATGGACGAGGATATGGTGGCACACGACAAGATATATGATGAGAGAGAGAGAGAGAGAGAGAGAGAGAGAGAGAGAGAGAGAGAGAGAGAGAGAGAGAGAGAGATGAAAAGAATAAATAAATAAATATAAAATCACCGTATTAAAGAGATGAAGTGAGGTCTTTGGTTGTGAAGGGGTTTCATTAGCTTAGAAGGGTTTCTGATGCTCTCTTGACTCTTTTTATTTACTCCCTTTTCTGTGTACTCAAGTAACTGCTTACTCTTTTTACTCTTGCTGCTTCTTTCACTCTTGTTAATCTTTACTCCTTTTATTCTTTTACCCTTTTTACTCTAACCTGGCCTAAAACTGCCATCTCTTCACAGTGATTGTTGATTTGTAACAAGCGACTGCTACGAGAATATGATGCTAATTCGGAAGAAGTACCTAAAATTGCCAACCCTTCACCTTGAGTGATGAAATGTAACAATAAATTTACAGTAATTATGGTGCTTGTCATGAGGAAGTGCCTAAAATTAGTCTCCACCCTGAATGCTGAATTGTAGCAATAGGGTAAGATTAATGCGATGCTAGTCACGAAGAAGTTCTTTGGAAGCAGGGATGTCTTATTTCCTTTTCCAGCCATTGAGCTACGTGAAACAGGTTGTATAATAACATTAAACATAATGTTAGTCACGAAGAAGTGCCAAGGAAGTAGTCATAGCACTGTATTTTCCTACCATTAAGCCACGTGAAATCGAAGGAGTACTGTGGAATTTGAGTCGTAGTGCTGCACCTCCATCCTAACCATATATTTTGCGTATTAAATATTATTGTCTTGTATTGTATTACATGGAGTGTAATTGTAGATGTTTATGCCTGTGAGGTGGGGTCAAGAATCCGCTGGCTTCAGTGGTGAGTGAGTGAGTGTGTGGACCATTTGATTTCTCGGGACTTTAATAGTTCTCCTTCTATCAGGTATTTTGCTTGCTTTTTGACCTCTACTCAACCCCATCCTGAGGTGGAAAAAAGGGTCATGATGATGATGATGATTTTAATTGTATAATGATATTACTATTATAATTATACCAGTTCTAACGTAGGAAGTGAAGGTTGGGCCTTGATGGCAGGACGCAAGTCAGGAGTGTGAGCAGTGGAAATTAGTTATTTGAGAGGATGCATGTGGAGTTACACGGAGAGACAGGCTGACAAATGAGGAAGTGAAGTAGTTCTGCGGCGTTGATGTGGATGTGATAGAAAGAGTTAGGAGAAATACACTGAGGTGGTTTGGGCATGTGGAGAGGACGGAGAGTGAGAGACTACCGAGGAGAGTGTATGCTAGTGAGGTGGAGGTGGGAAGAAGGAGCGGGAGGCCGAGGATGAGATGGAGAGATGGAGTGGAGAGGTATATGAGAGAGAGGGGTGTGAGCTGGAAACTAGGCATTGAATTGGCATTGGACAGGGCGACGTGGAGGCGATTTGTTTGTGGCCACCCCTTATAGGATTGAGACGTCTGGCAATAGATTGATAGATTATTATTATTATTATTATTATCTATTGCCACACGCCTTAATCCCAAACGGGGTGACAACAAACAAATCGCCTCCACGTCGCCCTTTCCCTCGCCATTTCGCTGCCCTGCTCCCAACTCACCCCCCCCCCATTCATATAACTCTCCACTCCATCCCTCCATCTCATCCTTGGCCTCCCCCTTCCCCTCTCCCCCTCCACCTCACTCACATACACTCTCCTCGTCAGTCTCTCACTCTACATCCTCTCCACATGGCCAAACACCTCAATGTGTTTCTCCTAAAGCTTCCTATCACATCCACATCCACACCACAAAGCTCCTTCGCATCCTCATTTGTCAGTCTGTCTGTCCATGTGACTCCACAGGCTCCTCTCAGATATATAACTCATTTCCACTGCTCTCACTCTTGACTTGTGTCCTTCCAACAACGTTCAAGCTTCACTTCCATACGTTAGAGTTGGTATCACAATACTGTCATGTATTAACTTTTTCACTTCCATGCTTACTTCCCTGTTTCTTATCACTGGTTTCAAGGAACCAGCAACCTTTCTTCTTTGTTGTACCCTTTCATGCACTTCGCCCTCCAAACTCCCATCCTTACTCATCACACTAGCCAAGTACTTATACGTACTCACATTTTCCATTTCCTCCTCATCCAGCCTCACTGTACATTCACTGGCTTCTCTTCTCTCGAAGACCATAACTTTACTCTATCCTACATTCGCCTTTCGATTCCGTTTCTTACACACTCTCCCAAACTCATCCACCAAGCCTTGCAGCTCCCTTTCGTCTTCACTCAACAACACAGTATCATCTGCAAACAATAGTACAGGGAGTTTCCAAACACTGCCCTCTCTCATTAGGGCCACTCCAACATCCACTACCCTACCTTGTATCTCTTTTATAACCCCATCCATGTACAGACTGAACAACCATGGAGACATGACACATCCCTGTTTCAACCCAACCTTTACATAGAGAAATTCACTCAGTTCACTATCCACACGCATTGCAGCATTAGCATCCTCATACATACTCTTCGCAGCATTCAACAACTTCCCATCTACTCCATATATTCTTAATTCTTTCCACAATCCTTGTCTGTCCATCCTGTCATATGCTTTTCCCAAATCCATGAAGGTCGCATACAATTTCTTTCCATTCCCTAGAAACTTTTCCACTAAAGATCTAAGAATGAATATCTGATCTACACAACCTCTTCCCTTCCTAAAACCTCCCTGTTCTTCTCCAACTAATTCCTCTGTTATTTCCCTAACTCTGTCAGTAAGTATGCTACCATATACTCTTCCTATTACACTAAGAAGACGAATGCCCCTATGATTACCACACATTTCTTTTTCTCCTTTCCCTTTGTATTATTATTATTATTATTATTATTATTATTATTATTATACCCATCTTTCCTGTCACTTCTTATTGCTTTTCTTTCCTTTACAGGTGGCTTTACATTGAATGACAAGCCGAATGGTTTCCTGTAAGCCAAGAAACCATTTACTACGCTGGGTGGTAACCATATAACCAAACCATACGTGCTCCCTACGTGTCAACAAGTGGGTTGGTGGAGGATTAGTGCCCCTTCCCATAAAACAAATAACTCAAAGTCAAATGGCCACCCCTTGCAGGATTGTGGCGTCTGGCAATAGATAGATAGATAGATTATTATTGTTATTGTTATTATTATTATTATTATTATTATTATTATTATCATTATTCTTATTATTATTGTTGTTGTTGTTGATGTTGTTGTTGTTTTTGCCTTTACTACTGTTATTATTATTATTATTATTATTATCATCATCATCATCCGGACCTCCTTTCCCACCTTAGGGCAGGGCGAGGAGCAGCAATGTCCAGACGGCCCAAGTGTTCCCAGTCCAATGGGCCACGCTTCCATTCTCTAACCATTAAAGCCCCCGGAATCCTGGCTCTATCTGATACGCCAAAAACATTCACCACGTTCTGTAGCGTCACATAAACTTATCCGACAGAGTCAATCCGGACGCTGTCACGTTAAAAAGGGGAGCCATATCCCTGATCATGAGCTTCTTCTCACAATATTTATCAGCCAACTCGATCTCTTGTCATTTCCCTAGCCTCAATGACTTCCAAACCTCTCATCCTCAAACACACACCCACCATATCCCTCCACCTTCTCCTTGGCCTACCCTCTACCTTGTTACCTGTCTCACGTGATCCTCTCTCATATTTTCTCACAAACTTCCTCTCCCAGACTCTTCATAAGCGTTCCTCTTTCAGTATCCCCAATCCTCTCCCCATCCACGTTGTTATTGTAGCTTACGTAGCGCCATTTACTCAGCGATTTGTTCTGCACCTTATTCCTCAGCATTGTTATAATTAGCGTTGCATAGCCTCCTAAATTAAGGATACGTACCAGCACCTACTCTGAACCTCTTCACCCTGAAATATGGTTTATCTGTCTTTTTACTCCCACCAGACTATTTCATTCAGCTTAGGGCAGCGTTATAACAGCGGAGGGCTAATGAGACCAACGGCCACCCTCTCATATTCGAGGGACGTTTGTATAACTGGGACTCTGAGCAGCTTGGTTATATCAGTGCAACCACATGAAGACATCTCTCTCCACCTCTGCATTCCACGTTATGTAACGCAATGAGCAGCGGTGTGGAGAGGGGAGGAGTTTGTTATTCCTCATCAGGTGTTTTCTATATACTCTTATTGCTCTAACTTGGCCTAAAAATGACATCTCATCTGGAATGCTGAGTGGTTACAGTGTATTGACACTAGAGTATGGTGCTAGTTACGAATAGGTGTTATGGAAAGGATGTGGAGCCATAACACTGCCTTTTGCCTCCAGTAAGCAACGTGGAATAAGCTGAAGAAGGGCGAAAATCCTGGCCATATTAAGGCGAAGTAATTAGAAAAAAATACAGTTAAAAAAAAAAACGGGCTTTTCTTCTATCTATCTATCTATTGCCAGACGCCTCAATCCCGTTTGGGGTGGCCACAAACAAATCGCCTCCAAGTCGCCCTGTCCCCCGCCATTTCACTGCCCTGCTCCCAACTCACACCCCCCTCTCTCATATACCTCTCCACCCCATCCTTCCATCTCATCCTCGGCCTCCCCCTCCCTCTTCCCCCCTCCACCTCACTCACATACACTCTCTTCGTCAGTCTTTCACCCTCCATCCTCTCCACATGGCCAAACCACCTCAGTGTGTTCCTCATAACGCTTCTTATCACATCCACATCCACACCACAACGCTCCTTTATATCCTCATTCGTCAGCCTGTCTCTCCATGTGACTCCACAGGCTCCTCTTAAATAACTCATTTCCACTGCTCTCACTCTTGACTTGTGTCCTTCCAACAATGTCCAAGCTTCACTTCCGTACGTTAGAGTTGGTATCACAATACTGTCATGTAGTAACTTTTTCACTTCCATGCTCACTTCCCTGTTTCTTATCACTGCTTTCAAGGAACCAGCAACCTTTCTTCCCTGCTGTACCCTTTCAAGCACTTCACCCTCCAAACCTCCATCCTTACTCATCACACTACCCAAATACTTAAACGTACTCACATTTTCCAATTCTTCACCATCTAACCTCGCTGTACATTCACTAACTTCACCTCTCTCAAAGACCATCACTTTACTCTTCCCTACATTCACCTTTAGGTTCCGTTTCTTACACACTCTCTCAAACTCATCCACCAAGCCTTGCAGCTCCCCTTCGTCTTCACTCAACAACACAGTATCATCTGCAAACAACAGTACAGGGAGTTTCCAAACACTATCCTCTCTCACCAGGGCCACTCCAACATCCACTACCCTACCTTGTACCTCTTTTATTACCCCATCCATGTACAGATTGAACAACCATGGAGACATGACACATCCCTGTTTCAACCCAACTTTCAAAGAGAAAAATTCACTTAATTCACCATCCACACGCACTGCAGCCTTCGCACCATCGTACATACTCTTCACAGCATTCAACAACTTCCCATCTACTCCATATATTCTTAACACTTTCCACAATCCTTGTCTATCCACCCTGTCATATGCTTTCTCCAAATCCATGAAAGCCGCATACAACTTCTTTCCCTTCTCTAGAAACTTTTCCACTAAAGATCTAAGAATGAATATCTGATCTACACAACCTCTTCCCTTCCTAAAGCCTCCCTGTTCTTCTCCAACTAATTTCTCTGTTCTTTCTCTAACTCTATCTATAAGTATCCTACCATACACTTTTCCTATTATACTAAGAAGACAAATGCCCCTATGATTACCACACACTTCTTTTTCCCCTTTTCCTTTGTACAAGGGAATAATTATACCTGACTTCCAATCCTCCGGGACTCTACCTTCCTCCCAGGCCAATCTGCACATCTTCCACATCCATTCTACTACTATCTCTCCCCCATGCTTCAGCATTTCACCACACACTCCATCAATTCCTGGGGCTTTCCCCGATTTAACTTTCTTCATTGCTTCCACAACTTCTATCCAACTGATTTCTTCCTGTCTTCTCACCTCCCTCCTTCTCCCAGCCATTCCCCAGCCACTTATACTCGCATTACTTCCATCCTCTATGTTCAACAATTCCTTAAAGTGTTCTCTCCATCTGTTCACTTTTTCTCCCTTCTCCACTAGTAATCTACCATTTTTATCTTTCACTCCCCTGGTAACTTCACTTCCACCTTGTCTTACTCTTTTCACTTCTCTCCAGAACATTTTCTTACAGTCCCTCCACTTTACACTCAAATTCCTTCCAAATTCCTCATCCACTCTCTTCTTACTCTCTCTTACTAATCTTTTCACCTCTCTCTTCCACTAACTAAATAACTAAAAACATAACTAAATACTTAAATAACTAATGAAATACGGAAAAAATTGGGCTTTGCTTCCTCTAATGAAATAACTAAAGAGCTATACCTAAATAATCAAAGAAAAAACTGAATAACTAAATAATAAATGCCGATATTTAATTTAAAAAAATGGCTAAATAACTAAAGAAGTAACTAAATACGCAAAGAAATCAATAATTAAGACTGTAAAAATCATTGTTTGCTTCCTATAACTAAATAACTAAAGAAATAACTAAATATCTAGACGGGCACTCAGTGGAGCGCATCTCTCCGACAAGGGCAAAGTAATTTCCAAACTTCATAATGGGTTAAGTTTTCTCCTCACTGATTAGGGTTTCGCAAAATGTGTTTTCCGGATCCAGAATCTGTAATACGATCTGGATCTGTCCCGAAAGTTAGTCGATTGTTTTCAGGGACATGTGCTGTTTGCTCACCGTATTTGGTCAAAATCTCTCCTTCAGTTTTTGGGTAATCCTGCTAACTATTACATAGCCTATGATTTCATCATCCTTTGTGTAATTCTAACTTACAGTATGCTGCATGTTTGATCGCGAGAGTGTTCTACCTCACTCCCCCCCTCCTCCCTTACGGTAGAGTAAGTCGTTCTTTCTGTTGTTCAGAGCAGGATTGTCAACTCTTTGTCCCCATGGCTTCATTTGTGCGTCCTTCTTGCAAGTTGTATCAAGCTCTGCCGGCAACCTATATAATGAGCTCAGTCTCAGCATTATCGCCACTTAGATCTACTCCTCATTTTGTTCACATCTCTGTCCTCCCCTGTACAGTTGTTATTATTGTGAGTGCTCAGGAAGTCTCCAACCATCTAGCAGCTGTGTAATTTGAGTATAACTGTTATTGCATTTTTTCTTGTACTGTGTAGCGTAAGGTGTTAATTCTTAGGCCTAGGGAGGTTTTTGTGATTCATGTGTTTTGGGTGTCAGCCATTATTAATAATATTTTGTATCTGTAATAATATATCTTGCATTCACTGAGTATTATCTGGTATTGTCATTTTATCAGGGCTGACTTATATAAATTTACTCATGCTAATTTCGTGTTAATAGAGGCTATTGCAATTAACCATATATTTAACCTGTTTTTGCCATTACATTATCCTTATGAGTCCTGAATGTTTTGTTGTTAGTTTGAGCATTAAACTTTAACTTGTAATTTTACCTAACTCTTTTGTTTTGAACCTGGAACTTTACGGGACAGTAGTGATTTTTAGTATTCTCACTTAAAGTGTACATTATCTTTCTCTGTTCCGTAACATAAATTTGGCGACCTCTTATCAGGATATTCAGGATATTATCATAAGGATATTGCTTGATATTTTGTGACTGTGATTTATTCATGATGTCTACTATTACTACGCTTGATGAAGCCAAAGATTTTTTGTCAAATGTGCAAACAGTGTGTGATGTAGAAAACAGAACAAAGAATGAACTTAAGATTGTTGCTCAACAATTGGGAATTGCTGTTCGCTCTCATCATTCTAAAGATCAAATTGTTGACATAATTAATAAAAGCTTGTTTAATGTAACTCCTCCAAATGAGCAAACGCAGATTAAATTAGCTAAGTTACAGCTAGCCCTGCAGGAGGCTCGTGATAAGGAGGCTGAATTTCAGGCAAAAGCTAAGGAGGCTGAGTTTCAGGCAAAAGCTAAGGAGGCTGAGGCACACGTTGAAATTGCGAGGATTCAGGCAGACCATGAGTATCGCATGAAACAAGGTGGAACTGGATCATCTAGCTCTGATGATTTTGATGTGGCTAAAAATGTTAAACTTGTCCCTCCTTTTAATGAATCTGATTTAACAAAGTATTTTCAGTTGTTTGAGAGGGTAGCTACAGGTTTTAATTGGCCCAAAGAGTATTGGCCAGTACTCCTTCAAACTGTTCTCACCGGTAAAGCTCAAGTAACTTATGCATCTTTGCCTCAGGATCAATGTGATAATTATGATGTAGTTAAGAGCTTGATTCTTAAGGCCTATGAGCTTGTTCCTGAAGCCTATAGGGTAAAATTTAGGACAACTTATAACCAAGATAGGCAATCCCATGCTGAGTATGCAAAAATCAAAGAAGATCTGTTAGAGCAGTGGTTAAATTCTAAGAATGTGGATTCTGATTTTGACAAATTTAAGCAGATGATTTTGCTGGAGGACTTCAAAAGGTGTGTTAATAAAGATGTAAGCCTATATCTTGATGAGAAAAGAATGGATAATTTGTCTGATGCTGCAGTTTTAGCTGATGAATATGTTCTCACTCACAAAAGATATTCTAAAAAAAAAGGAAAGCTGAGAGTAAGTACGTTGCCTCTACTCAGAGTACAGGTAACAGGAAAGAGAATAAAGATGATGTTTCTCAGGAAGTAAATACCAGCTTCACCTCTAGATTTCAGAAAAGTAAATGTACTTATTGTAGTAAGCTTGGTCATACTACGGAGAAATGTTTCAGGAGACAGCGTGATGTGAACAAAAAGGAGTCTTTAAATATTCAGTCAATTGGTCTAGTGTCCACCCTTGAGAGTTCCCAGAATTCTTTAACCGAGTTAACTGAACCTGCTTTGAGGGGTAAATTAAATCCTCATGATGAAGCTCCTCTTTTGAGCAGTAACGTGGGTGACACTCTCAAGAGTTCATGTGCTAATTTCCTGTCTGATGGTTTTGTCAGTCCTCTGGACAGTAATGACAGGAAATCAGTTAAAATATATCGTGATACAGGTGCTTGCCAATCCCTTATGCTGACCAGTGTTCTAGGCTCTAATGTTAATTCCTCTGATGAAACTGTAATCTTACAAGGTGTAGGAAATAATTACTTCTCTGTCCCTCTGTGCAGAGTGAATTTAGAATCTGGTTTTGTTAATGGTTCCGTTATGGTTGGGTTGGTTGAGACACCCCCAATGTTAGGTGTAACTTTCTTACTTGGAAATGATATTGGAGGAAGTCAAGTGTGTCCAGCTCCTCAGTTGTCTAGTGAGCCAGTGGCTGCGGCCCAGGATTGTAGTGTCCCTGATGTGTTCCCTGCATGTGCTGTCACTAGGGCTAAGTCTAAAGTTACTGGTGACTTAGAGGATAATGATGATGATGATGTTATCCTAGCTGACACTTTTCTCGCTAATTTGGACCACTCACCAGATGAGGCAGTACCCCGTAGTGTTGATAATTTGTCTCGTCAAGAGTTGGTTGAGTTGCAGGTTGCTGACCCTGAGTTGAAACTTTGCTTGCAGTGAGGAAGAGTCAGCTGGTGCTTCTACTTGTTATTATATAAAGTCAGGAGTACTTATGAGGAAGTGGAGACCCCCAACAGCATCAGCCGACTATGAATGGGAGGTTGTACATCAAGTTGTCATCCGTCGTGTTTGTAGGCAGGATATCATTAGAGTGGCTCATGATTCCAGTTTGGCAGGACACCTTGGAGTGAGGAAGACTGTGGCACGCATTTTGAAACACTTCTACTGGCCAGGTATCTTCAGGGATGTTTCCTGGTATTGTAAGTCTTGTCACACCTGTCAAGTTGTGGGGAAGTGTAATCAGACCGAAAAGGTTGCACCTCTAGTTCCCATTCCTCCTTTTGAGGTGCCTTTCACCCGTGTGTTGGTGGATATTGTGGGCCCTCTTCCTAAGACTTCTTCAGGATTTTCTTCTGTGTTGACCCTGATTGATATGGCTACTTGTTATCCTGAAGCCATTCCACTTAGAAATATCTCAGCAAAGAACGTGGTTAAGGAAATGTTAGGGTTCTTCACAAAGTTTGGTCTGCCCAAGGAGGTACAGTCAGACCGGGGAAGTAATTTCATGTCAAATGTTTTCAAGCAGTCTCTGAAAGAGTTGGGCATCACCCAGATCACGTCTTCAGCTTACCATCCCCAGACCCAAGGAGCGTTGGAGAGATATCATCAAACACTCAAATCGATGCTCAAGAAATACTGTTTGGAACATCAGAAAGACTGGGAAAAAGGTCTTCCATTTGTTGTATTTGCCGCAAGAGAATCTCCAAATGAATCACTGGGCTTCTCACCTTTTGAACTACTGTTTGGCCATGAAGTAAGAGGACCCCTTAAGCTACTCAAGGAATGCTGGCTGTCGGAGGAAGATGACGTCAACCTGCTGGAGTATGTGATGAAGTTTAAAGAACAGCTGTCCACTGCTTTACAGCTGGCGAGAGAGAATTTAGGAGCTGCTCAGGAGAAGATGAAAACTTGGTATGATAAGAAGTCCAGGTTACGCCACTTTCAGCCAGGAGATCAGGTTTTGATTCTGCTACCGGTGCATGGGCAACCTCTTCAAGCCAAGTTTAGTGGTCCTTATTTCGTGGAGAAGAAACTCAGTGATGTCAACTATGTCATCGCCACACCAGATCGTAGAAAGAACAAGCAACTATGTCACATCAACATGCTAAAGTTATATCACAGGCGGGACGAAAATAATCCAGTCTGCACTGTAGCTGTTCCACCCGAGTCTGCAAGTGAAGCTCTCCCATGCAGTATGAGCCTGAGTGATAGTTTGGGGAAGAATCCTGATATCTTGAATGATCTCCAGACTAAGCTTTCTCATCTAGCTCCCGAGGAAAGGCAGGAGTTTTCGGCATTACTGCAGGAGTACCTGCAAGTGTTCCGTGCCACTCCAGGAAGAACCACTGTGTTGATGCATGATGTCGATGTTGGAGACGAAAAGCCAATTAAACTGCCTCCTTACCGTGTGAACCCAGTGAAAGTTCCTCTCATCGAGAAGGAGCTTGGCTACCTGTTGGACCACAAGATGATTGAGCCCTGTCAGAGCGAGTGGAGTTCTCCTGTCACTCTGGTCCCTAAGCCAGGTGGGTCACAGCGGCTTTGCATCGACTACAGACGTGTTAATCAGATAACCAAAACAGACACTTACCCTCTCCCTCGCGTGGAAGATTGCATAGACAAGATCGGAAAGGCTAGGTACATAAGTAAGTTTGATTTGTTAAAGGGATACTGGCAAGTACCTATGACTGAACGTGCTAGAGAGATCTCATGTTTTGTAACACTAGGAAAGACTTGCATGTTCTGTGGTGCCATGTGGTATGAAGGGTGCACCAACCACATTTGGGAAGCTCATGGATGTTGTAACAGAGGGTTTGGCAGGGTGTGTTGTTTGTGTTGGTGGTGTGTTGGTCTTCAGTGACAACTGGAAAGATCACCTATGCCATGTCAGTAAATTTCTTGAGCGTTTGGTTCAGCCTAATCTTGTAGCTAATTTATCAAAGTGTGAGTTTAGTCAAGCTAAATTTCAGTACCTTGGGTACGTAATTGGTGATGGACATGTTGCACCACCAGGAGCTAAGGTTCAGGTTATAAGTGTCTTCCCAGACCTAAAAGTAGTTAAGAGCAACAAAGATTTTTGGGAATGGTAGGTTATTACAGGAGATTTGTTCTTAACTTTTCTATTCTTGTATCACCACTTACAGACCTACTGAAAAAGGGAGTTAAATTTGTCTGGACCGATAACTGTGAATCCTCTTTCAACAAACTTAAAGCTATTCTATTAAGTCAGCCAGTGCTCGCTACTCCAAATTTTGCTAAGCCTTTTAAGATGGCTGTTGATGCAAGTGATGCAGGAGCTGGGGCTGTTTTGCTGCGAGAGGATGATCAGGGTATTGTGCACCATGTATCTTGTTGCAGTGGGAAGTTCACTCCACCTCAAAAGAACTACTCAACTATTGAGAAAGAGCTTTTGGCCTTGATTTTGGGTTTACAGCATTTTTCATTTTATTTGTGTTCTGGTTTTGACCCCATAGTCATTTATACCTATCATAACCCACTGAAATTCCTTAGTAAGTTTAAAGATAAAAATCAGAGATTGACAAGACGGAGTCTACTTCTTCAGGAGTATTCATTAGACATACAACATGTCAAGGGGAAAGAAAATGTTATTGCAGATTGCTTAGCTAGACTTAAGACAGATTGTTTTAGAGTAATAAGAAATTTCCTTTGTAAATTTCTTTTTCTTTGTGGGGAGGTGTTACTTAGCCTATGATTTCATCATCCTTTGTGTAATTCTAACGTACAGTATGCTGCATGTTTGATCACGAGCGTGTTCTACCTCACTCCCCCCTTCTCCCCTTATAGTAGAGTAAGTCTTTCTTTCTGTTGTTCAGAGCAGGACTGTCAACTCTTTGTCCCCATGGCTTCATTTGCGCGTCCTTTTTGCAAGTTGTATCAAGCTCTGCCGGCCCCTATATAATGAGCTCAGTCTCTGCATTATTGCCACTTAGATCTACTCCTCATTTTGTTCACATCTCTCTCCTCCCCTGTACAGTTGTTATTATTGTGAGTGCTCAGGAAGTCTCCAGCCATCTAACAGCTGTGTAATTTGAGTATAACTGTTATTGCATTTTTTCTTGTACTGTGTAGCGTAAGGTGTTAATTCTTAGGCCTAGTGGGGTTTTTGTGATTCATGTGTTTTGGGTGTCAGCCCTTATTAATAATATTTTGTATCTGTAATGATATATCATGCATTCACTGAGTATTATCTGGTATTGTCATTTTATGAGGGCTGACTTAGATAAATTTACTCATGCTAATTTCGTGTTAATAGAGGCTATTGCAGTTAACCATATATTTAACCTGTTTTTGCCATTACATTATCCTTATGAGTCCTGAATGTTTTGTTGTTAGTTTGAGCATTAAACTTTAACTTGTAATTTTACCTAACTCTTTTGTTTTGAACCTGGAACTTTACTGGACAGTAGTGATTTTTAGTATTCTCACTTAAAGTGTACATTATCTTTCTTTGTTCTGTAACACAACAAACAAACTAAAAAACTTCGGTCCCAAAAGTTAATCGATTGTTCCCTGGGACATGTGCCATCTACCCACCAAATTTGGTCCAAATCTCCTGTTTTGTTTTTGAGTAATCGTGCTAACAAACAATGTATTAAACTAACTAACAATCAAGGGTGATAGCATACTCTCCTTGTCTGAGAGAGTTAAAGAAATAGCCAAATAACTAAAGAAATATATAAATGGCAAAAAATAAATAATAAATAATGCAAAACAATCGGTGTTTGCTTTCTCTTCGTGATCTCAGCTTTAACCCCTTCACGTCAACAATGTCTGGTGGCCTAGCGGGTAAAGGCGCTCCAGCCAGACTGGCCAAGTAAGGGTTTAAGTGTATATCAGGTGTGGTTGGGATTTTGTTGCTTACGTAATGCCACCCTGGGGAAAGCGAGACTGGTCACCCTTTGCTAAAATTTCGGGACTGAGTAGCCTTGCACGGTGTCCCTACGCTCCTGATGTGGCAGAAGAAAAACAATGGATGATAGACAGAAGGATAGGTAGGTAGACTGTTAGACAGATAGACAGGTATTAAGATCAGATACACAGTATATGAATACCGGCATATTATATATATATATATATATATATATATATATATATATATATATATATATATATATATATATATATATATATATATATATATATATATATATATATATATATATATATATACCTACGCTGCTTCCCCCAAAGAAAGGGAGGTAGCCGTGACAGGACGACACTCTCCCCATTTACTCATCCATTCAAACACATTCATTTGCATCTTAGCCCCAAAGGGGAGAACGGACAGATCCTCACCGCACCACACCGCACAAGGGTCAACTGAGCAATGCAATCAGTGACATCCGCAGCAGGGCCTGACAGCAGAACTGGTTTACCCCTGCCACATCATAACAGACCCATCCCCTTTCCCGCACCTGACCTGACTAGCTGATCAGACCAAATGCGGGAGAATATCCCCTCAGGGATGCGTCATCACTTATTCATTCACAATTTTTCTTCATTTATTTCTCTTACGTACAGCCATTCTTCCTTGCTCAACAGACATCCCTCTCGCATCCAGCGCTCTCTTCAGATTGTCCATCCATCCTATTCGTGCTCTTCCTCTCAAACTTACACCTCTCACATCGATCTAGTTATCTTTTTCACCAATCGCTCATTATCCATTCTCTCCATATGCCCAGACCATCGCAACACCCGCTGCTCAACTCTACCAGCCATCTCCCAAACAACTCCAGTTCTCCTTCTCACTTCATCATTTCGCACTCGATCCATACGCGTCACTTCACACATACTCCTCAGACACCTCATCTCCATTACATTCAAACTTTTCCTCTCTGCTACACCCATATTCCATGTTTCAGCCCCATATAACGCAGTCGGTACCACAACACCCTCATACAGCCTTCTCTTTACATCCATTCTAAGCGAACGACATCTAAACACTATATATATATATATATATATATATATATATATATATATATATATATATATATATATATATATATATATTATATTGTTACGGAACAGCGATAGATAATGTACACTTTAAGTGAGAATACTAAAAATCACTACTGTCCCGTAAAGTTCCAGGTTCAAAACAAAAGAGTTAGATAAAATTACAAGTTAAAGTTTACTGTACAAACTAACAACAAAACATTCAGGACTCATTAGGATAATGTAATGGCAAAAAACAGGTTAAATATATGGTTAACTGCAATAGCCTCTACTAACACGAAATTAGCAAGAGTAAATTTATCTAAATCAGCCCTGATAAAATGAAAATACACTGGGTAATGCTCAGTTAATGCAAGATAAATTATTACAGATACAAACTATTATTAACAATGGCTAACAATAAGAACCTTACATGAATTACAAAAACCTCACTAGGAGTACAAATTAACAACTTATGCTATACAGTACAAGAACAAAATGCAATAACACTTATACTCAAATTACACAGCTGCTAGATGGTTGGAGACTTCCTGAGCACTCACAATAATAATAACTGTACAGGGGAGGACAGAGATGTGAGCAAAATGAGGAGTAGATCTAAGTGGCAATAATGCAGAGACTGAGCTCATTATATAGGGGCCGGCAGAGCTTGTTACAACTTGTAAGAAGGACGCGCAAATGAAGCCATGGGGACAAAGAGTTGACAATCCCGCTCTGAACAACAGAAAGAACGACTTACTCTACTATAACGGTAGAAGGGGGGACTGAGGCAGAACACGCTCGTGATCAAACATGCAGCATACTGTGCGTTAAAATTACACAAAGGATGATGAAATCATAGGCTATGTAACACCTCCCCACAAAGAAAAAGAAATTTACAAAGGAAATTTCTTATTACTCTAAAACAATCTGTCTAAAGTCTAGATAAGCAATCTGCAATAACATTTTCTTTCCCCTTGACATGTTGTATGTCTAATGAATACTCCTGAAGAAGGAGAATCCATCTTGTCAATCTCTGATTTTTATCTTTAAACTTACTAAGAAATTTCAGTGGGTTATGATCGGTATAAATGACTATGGGGTCATAACCAGAACACAAATAAAATGAAAAATGCTGTAAACCCAAAATCAAGACCAAAAGCTCTTTCTCAATAGTTGAGTAGTTCTTTTGAGGTGGAGTGAACTTCTTACTGTAATAAGATACAGGGTGTTCAATACCCTGATCATCCTCTTGCATCAAAACAGCCCCAGCTCCTGTATCACTTGCATCAACAGACATCTTAAAAGGCTTAGCAAAATTCGGAGTAGCAAGCACTGGCTGACTTAATAGGATAGCTTTAAGTTTGCTGAAAGAGGAATCACAGTTATCGGTCCAGACAAATTTAACTCCCTTTTTCAGTAGGTCTGTAAGTTGTGATACAAGAATAGAAAAGTTAAGAACAAATCTCCGGTAATAACCTACCATTCCCAAAAATCTTTGTAGCTCTTTCCTACTTTTAGGTCTGGGAAGATCACTTATAACCTGAACCTTAGTGCCTGGTGGTGCAACATGTCCATCACCAATTACATACCCAAGGTACTGAACTTTAGCTTGACCAAACTCACACTCTGATAAATTAGCTACAAGATTAGTGAAATGCGTGGCTTTAACAGACACACATACGGTACTCCAGAATATCCCGGAGAATACCATAGTATCCCCGACAACAGGGCGAACCAGAAACAACGGAGTTCGCCCACGAGAATGCCGACACCCCCACTCGGACCCCACGGGGTAGCCGCCACTAGCCACCACCACTCCGGGCAACAACGACGCATGTCAGCCCGGGCCGTGCACCCCTGTGACATTCAACCACCACACCGCCGCCACCGTAAGGGAAAGACACTACCTTTGCGTGGCGGAATCACTGAGTTAGCTAGGGGTGGAGTCAGAACCAGCACTCCAGACAGCACCCCTCAGGTAGAGACGATCTATGGTCGCTCTCCAAGTGAACAGGTAGAGACGATCCATGGTCGCTCCCTTAGTGAAACGGTAGAGACGATCTATGGTCGCTCCCATAAAACACCGGTAGAGACGATCTATGGTTGTTCCCATAAAACCCAAGTAGAGACGATCAATGGTCGCTCTCTTGGCCCTCAGGTAGAGACGATCCATGGTCGCTCCCTTAGTGAAACGGTAGAGACGATCCATGGTCGCTCCCATAAAACACCGGTAGAGACGATCTATGGTCGCTCCCATAAAACCCAAGTAGAGACGATCAATGGTCGCTCTCTTGGCCCTCAGGTAGAGACGATCAATGGTCGCTCCCTTAGTGAAACGGTAGAGACGATCCATGGTCGCTCCCATAAAACACCGGTAGAGACGATCTATGGTCGCTCCCATAAAACCCAAGTAGAGACGATCAATGGTCGCTCCCTTGGCCCTCAGGTAGAGACGATCAATGGTCGCTCCCCCGAAAACCAGGTAGAGACGATCAATGGTCGCTCCCATAACGCCCAGGTAGAGACGATCTACGGTCGCTCCCTTGGCCCTCCGGTAGAGACGATCAATGGTCGCTCCCCTAAAACACAGGTAGAGACGATCAATGGTCGCTCCCATAAAAATCAGGTAGAGGCGATCAATGGTCGCTCTCCTAAAGCTCAGGTAGAGACGATCAACGGTCGCTCCCTCAGCACTCCTGTGGAGACGATCGACGGTCGCTCCCCGGACCTAGTGAATAGGGAGACGCCTCCACTACCGGAGATTGAACTCCAGGAGTCTCGCTCCCGAGCACCTCGGCGAGACCGCCCTGTGTCTCCCGGCCTCTGTTCCCTACGCGTGGCCTTCGAACAGACGCACCTGTCGGGACCTCGTGACAGCCGCTGCCGCAGCCCTTCCCTGACGGCGCCCCTGGTCGTGGGAGACCGCAGTCTGTCGCCTCTTCCAGCCCACCTTAGAATACCCGGGCGAGACCTCACCACGCCCCCGCGACGCCGGGACCTGACACAGAGGTATCTGGACCTCTTCGGCCCCAGTCCCACGGGCCACATGTCAAGTCCGTGAAATAGGTTAAGTGTGACTCTCTGTCTCTTAAGATAAGTATAGTGCAGTAACTTTGTGTAATTTCCATTGGGGTAAATCAAAACACAATATCCAGTGAAGGACGAGAATGTGGGTTAAGACCGAAAGTGAAAGTACGTGCGAGTGACGCCCTGAATCCTACGGAAGGCATATCTCTAGGTACTGTGGAAAAGACTAAAATATTACTGGAGTTCTATTGGCTAGTCTTTAAATCATATGGTGAAAATGTACTTCTGAGTAAATATCAAGGGAGGAGAGTATTAACAGTATTCCTCCTCTGCCCGCTACCTCTAAAAACCCTTTCCACTCTTCGCTCCTGCCCTTAGAGTCAAAGTAAGAATCAGAGTTATTTGTCAAAGAATCTTCGCTCCCAGAAAACACCTAAACTCCCTTGCTAACATCAGGCATTCTCCAATACTACCATAAATACCCCCTCACCGTTTCAAGTCACTCTCTGTGTTCCCCTACCCCTTCCTAACGAATCACCAACCCCTCCCCCTTTTTACGCGCTCCACGCGCGCTTGTGTTTACTGCACTCCTAGCACTAAGATTTGTTGTATTTGTCATTAGTATCTAGAAAGCTAGTATCCTCCGAGATACACAATATTTTAGATAAGGTTTTTGTATTGCTCTATATTGTGATGTAATGTCTGCTGAAGTGTCTTGTGTCTGACTGTGTTAATATACGTGTATGGTGTTGTCGAAGGTTTTTATGTCCTACCTCTCTTTATTGCACTAGCTCCGGTCTCGAAAGAGGACCCCGCTTCCCGTTGGGTGAAATAGGCGCGAGAAGTCGAGCCTAATTCTACCCAGCATTACAATTAGCATGAAACAAACGTCAAGAAATTTACTGACATAGTATAGGTGATCTTTCCAGTTGTCACTGAAGATTAATACATCATCAATATAAACAACACACCCTGCCAAACCCTCTGTTACAACATTCATGAGCTTCTGAAATGTGGCTGGTGCATTCTTCATACCATATGGCATTACAGAACATGCAAAAGTCTTTCCTAGTGTTACAAAACATGAGATCTCCCTAGCACGTTCAGTCAGAGGTACTTGCCAGTATCCCTTTAACAGATCAAACTTACTTATGTACCTAGCCTTTCCGATCTTGTCTATGCAATCTTCCACGCGAGGGAGAGGGTAAGTGTCTGTTTTGGTTATCTGATTAACACGTCTGTAGTCAATGCAAAGCCACTGTGACCCACCTGGCTTAGGGACTAGAGTGACAGGAGAACTCCACTCGCTCTGACAGGGCTCAATCATCTTGTGGTCCAACAGGTAGCCAAGCTCCTTCTGGATGAGAGGAACTTTCACTGGGTTCACACGGTAAGGAGGCAGTTTAATTGGCTTTGCGTCTCCAACATCGACATCATGCATCAACACAGTGGTTCTTCCTGGAGTGGCACGGAACACTTGCAGGTACTCCTGCAGTAATGCCGAAAACTCCTGCCTTTCCTCGGAAGCTAGATGAGAAAGCTTAGTCTGGAGATCATTCATGATATCAGGATTCTTCCCCAAACTATCACTCAGGCTCATGCTGCATGGGAGAACTTCACTTGCAGACTCGGGTGGAACAGCTACAGTGCAGACTGGGTTATTTTCGTCCCGCCTGTGATATAACTTTAGCATGTTTATGTGACATAGTTGCTTGTTCTTTCTACGATCTGGTGTGCCGATGACATAGTTGACATCACTGAGTTTCTTCTCCACGAAATAAGGACCACTAAACTTGGCTTGAAGAGGTTGCCCATGAACTGGTAGCAGAATCAAAACCTGATCTCCTGGCTGAAAGTGGCGTAACCTGGACTTCTTATCATACCAAGTCTTCATTTTCTCCCGAGCAGCTCCTAAATTCTCTCTCGCCAGCTGTAAAGCAGTGGACAGCCGTTCTTTGAATTTCATCACATACTCCAGCAGGTTGACGTCATCTTCCTCCGACAGCCAGCATTCCCTGAATAACTTCATGGCCAAACAGTAGTTCAAAAGGTGAGAAGCCCAGTGATTCATTTGGAGATTCTCTTGCAGCAAACACAACGAATGGAAGACCTTTTTCCCAGTCTTTCTGATGTTCCAAACAGTATTTCTTGAGCATCGATTTGAGTGTTTGATGATATCTCTCCAACGCTCCTTGGGTCTGGGGATGGTAAGCTGAAGACGTGATCTGGGTGATGCCCAACTCTTTCAGAAACTGCTTGAAAACATTTGACATGAAATTACTTCCCCGGTCTGACTGTACCTCCTTGGGCAGACCAAACTTTGTGAAGAACCCTAGCATTTCCTTAACCACGTTCTTTGCTGAGATATTTCTAAGTGGAATGGCTTCAGGATAACGAGTAGCCATATCAATCAGGGTCAACACATAAGAAAATCCTGAAGAAGACTTAGGAAGAGGGCCCACAATATCCACCAACACACGGGTGAAAGGCGCCTCAAAATAAGGAATGGGAACTAGAGGTGCAACCTTTTCGGTCTGATTACACTTCCCCACAACTTGACAGGTGTGACAAGACTTACAATACCAGGAAACATCCCTGAAGATACCTGGCCAGTAGAAGTGTTTCAAAATGCGTGCCACAGTCTTCCTCACTCCAAGGTGTCCTGCCAAACTGGAATCATGAGCCACTCGAATGATATCCTGCCTACAAACACGAGGGATGACAACTTGATGTACAACCTCCCATTCACAGTCGGCTGATGCTGTTGGGGGTCTCCACTTCCTCATAAGTACTCCTGACTTTATATAATAACAAGTAGAAGCACCAGCTGACTCTTCCTCACTGCAAGCAGAGTTAGCTAGACCTTTCAACTCAGGGTCGGCAACCTGCAACTCAACCAACTCTTGACGAGACAAATTATTAACACTACGGGGTACTGCCTCATCTGGTGAATGGTCCAAATTAGCAAGAAAAGTGTCAGCTAGGATAACATCATCATCATTATTATCCTCTAAATCACCAGTAACTTTAGACTTAGCCCTAGTGACAGCACATGCAGGGAACACATCAGGGACATCACAATCCTGGGACGCAGCCACTGGCTCACTAGACAACTGAGGAGCTGGACACACTTGACTTCCTCCAATATCATTTCCAAGTAAGAAAGTTACACCTGACATTGGGAGTGTCTCAACCAACCCAACCATAATGGAACCATTAACAAAACCAGACTCTAAATTCACTCTGCACAGAGGGACAGAGAAGTAATTATTCCCTACACCTTGTAAGATTACAGTTTCATCAGAGGAACCAACATTAGAGCCCAGAACACTGGTCAGCATAAGGGATTGGTAAGCACCTGTATCACGATATATTTTAACTGATTTCCTGTCATTACTGTCCAGAGGACTGACAAAACCATCAGACAGGAAATTAGCACATGAACTCTTGAGAGTGTCACCCACGTTACTGCTCAAAAGAGGAGCTTCATCATGAGGATTTAAGTTACCCCTCAAAGCAGGGTCAGTTAACTCAGTTAAAGAATTCTGGGAACTCTCAAGGGTGGACACTAGACCAATTGACTGAATATTTAAAGACTCCTTTTTGTTCACATCACGCTGTCTCCTGAAACATTTCTCCGTAGTATGACCAAGCTTACTACAATAAGTACATTTACTTTTCTGAAATCTAGAGGTGAAGCTGGTATTTACTTCCTGAGAAACATCATCTTTATTCTCTTTCCTGTTACCTGTACTCTGAGTAGAGGCAACGTACTTACTCTCAGCTTTCCCTTTTTCTTTAGAATATCTTTTGTGAGTGAGAACATATTCATCAGCTAAAACTGCAGCATCAGACAAATTATCTATTCTTTTCTCATCAAGATATAGGCTTACATCTTTATTAACACACCTTTTGAAGTCCTCCAGCAAAATCATCTGCTTAAATTTGTCAAAATCAGAATCCACATTCTTAGAATTTAACCACTGCTCTAACAGATCTTCTTTGATTTTTGCATACTCAACATGGGATTGCTTATCTTGCTTATAAGTTGTCCTAAATTTTACTTCATAGGCTTCAGGAACAAGCTCATAGGCCTTAAGAATCAAGTTCTTAACTACATCATAATTATCAGATTGATCCTGAGGCAAAGATGCATAAGTTACTTGAGCTTTACCGGTGAGAACAGTTTGAAGGAGTACTGGCCAATACTATTTGGGCCAATTAAAACCTGTAGCTACCCTCTCAAACAACTGAAAATACTTTGTTAAATGAGATTCATTAAAAGGAGGGACAAGTTTAACATTTTTAGCCACATCAAAATCATCAGAGCTACATGATCGAGTTCCACCTTGTTTCATGCGATACTCATGGTCTGCCTGAATCCTAGCAATATCAACTTGTGCCTCAGCCTCCTTAGCACGAGACTGAAACTCAGCCTCCTTAGCCTGAGACTCCGCCTTCTTAGCACGAGCCTCCTGCAGGGTTAGCTGTAACTTAGCTAATTCAATCTGCGTTTGCTCATTTGGAGGAGTTACATTAAACAAGCTTTCATTAATCATGTCAACAATTTGATCTTTAGAATGATGAGAGCGAACAGCAATTCCCAATTGTTGAGCAACAAGCTTAAGTTCATTCTTTGTTCTGTTTTCTACATCACACACTGTTTGCACATTTGACAAAAAATCTTTGGCTTCATCAAGTGTAGTAATAGTAGACATCATGAATAAATCACAGTCACAAAATATCAAGCAATATCCTTATGATAATATCCTGAATATCCTGATAAGAGGTCGCCAAATTTATGTTACGGAACAGCGAAAGATAATGTACACTTTAAGTGAGAATACTAAAAATCACTACTGTCCCGTAAAGTTCCAGGTTCAAAACAAAAGGGTTAGATAAAATTACAAGTTAAAGTTTAATGTACAAACTAACAACAAAACATTTAGGACTCATAATGATAATGTAATGGCAAAAAACAGGTTAAATATATGGTTAACTGCAATAGCCTCTATTAACACGAAATTAGCAAGAGTAAATTTATCTAAGTCTGCCCTGATAAAATGAAAATACACTGGGTAATGCTCAGTTCATGCAAGATAAATTATTACAGATACAAACTATTATTAACAATGGCTAACAATAAGAACCTTACATGAATTACAAAAACCTCACTAGGCCTACAATTTAACAACTTATGCTATACAGTACAAGAACAAAATGCAATAACACTTATACTCAATTACACAGCTGCTAGATGGTTGGAGACTTCCTGAGCACTCACAATAATAATAACTGTACAGGGGAGGATAGAGATGTGAGCAAAATGAGGAGTAGATCTAAGTGGCAATAATGCAGAGACTGAGCTCATTATATAGGGGCCGGCAGAGCTTGATACAACTTGTAAGAAGGACGCGCAAATGAAGCCATGGGGACAAAGAGTTGACAATCCCGCTCTGAACAACAGAAAGAACCACTTACTCTACTATAACGGTAGAAGGGGGGAATGAGGCAGAACACGCTCGTGATCAAACATGCAGCATACTGTGCGTTAAAATTACACAAAGGATGATGAAATCATAGGCTATGTAACAATATATATATATATATATATATATATATATATATATATATATATATATATATATATATAATATTTTATATGGGACAAAGAAGATTGAATGGTATATACTGTAGATAGATGGGTACACACACTCATATATGCATACATACATACATACATACATACTGTACATACTTGCATATGTAAATTCGTAGAAGATAAACAGATTCATACTTACAACAAAGATCGATCAAATAGACGGGATGGATAAGGAGATAAGTAGATTATTCATGTCGCGGGGAGACTTTTACTCGTATTCATATTTAGCAGAGCTCCCAATTAGTGAAGGGGGTAATGAACGCTATATCTAACCCTCCAATTCTCAGCCACTTTCCTGAGCTGAGTAAAATCGTCTGGAGGCAGAAGGAAACTAGAGGGGCACTCAGTGGAACGGATCTCTTAGACAAGGGCAACATAATTTCCAAATCACTCTTCATAATGGGTTAGGTTTTCTCATCACTGATTAGGGTTTCACAAAAAATGGTTTGTGGATCCAGAATCTCTTTTGATTATGTATATCCACTGAGTTATATGGTGTAACTAGCCATAGAATGATTGCTAAATAAACCCATCTAGCCATTTTGAAATACGTGAATTACATCATCAGCAACAGGAGGATGTCAGCATCGTTTCTAATAAAATATGCTAACATTCGCACAATTTGACATAACAGGAGAATGTCATTATCGTTTCTAATAACATATACTGACATCAGCATTTTTTTTACACAATAGGAGAATGGCATCTTAGTTTCTAATAAAATATACTGACATCAGCATTTTTGTACGTAATTGGGTAATGACATCATCGTTTCTAATAAAATATACTGACATCAAAACATTTTTACATGATAGGAGGATGTCATAATCATTTCTAATAAATATTTTGACATCACTTTTTGATCCGGATCGTATTCCGGATATAATCCGGATTATTTCTATCGTTTTTTTTTTAAAATAATTTTGTGGATTAATATTAAGGAACATGTCACATTTTATAAACAGAGGAATCGCAATTTCTAGACTAGTCTTCATAATGGGTTAGGGTCTCTCATCATTGATTAGGGCTTCCCAAAAAGTGTTTCCTGGTTCCAGCATCTGTAATACGATCCGGATCGGTCCCAAAAGTTAACCGATTGTTCCTCTGGACATGGGGTATCTGCCCACCATATTTGGTCCAGATCTCCTTTAGTTTTTTTAGTAATCCTGCTAACGAACAAACAAACAAACAGAGGCCAAAACACACTCTCCATATCAGAGAGAAAATTTAATGTCATCGGTTTGAAGTAGTTCTCTCGACACATCTTGATTCATCTCATGTTCATGCATTCACTCACTATAATTCTTTACTTATTTCACAGGCATTCCCATTCACCACTCATTAATTCATTTTCATTCTCTACCAACCAGTGAACATCTGATTATCTTCACTCATCTCACGTTCAATCACTCAATACTCACTCCTCTTGAATCATCTCACACACACTCACTCACACTCATACCCATCTCTGCTCAAATCACAAACACTCATGACGACTCTCTCTCTCTCTCTCTCTCTCTCTCTCTCTCTCTCTCTCTCTCTCTCTCACACACACACACACAGGCGCCGCGTCGGGCAAACAGACGAGCTCCGGGTAAATTCCAGCACTGACAACGGAGATGTTAAACTCAAAGTAGAAAGTATATTTCTATAAGATGGCGTACTTGAAGAAGCGCAACTAGGTAAGAGGAAGGGAAACAGTAAAAAAACAAAATGATGACTACACAGACCTGGTGGAACTGGTTACATTTAATAGATTAGCAGAGGAAGTAAATAAACTGGAGGAGACTTTCAAACTGGAATTGGATGAAATAAGGAAGGAAGTGTACCAACAAAAAGAAAAAAAAAAAGGAACTGGTAAAGGAATTACAGAGAATATGCAACAACGAGTGAGCTACAAGCTGAAGTAGACATTCTGAGGAAGAAAATGAACGAAATGGGAAGTACAACAGTCACCCATGACAGAGTTTTGAAGGGTACAATAATGATAAAGACATAATTAGACAAGCAGGTAATATGATAAACAAAACAGAGACATTGATGAGAAGATAACTCAGGCAAATGAAATGATGAGATTTTACACAAAGGAAGTACAAAACACATGGGCAGAAGTAGCCAAAACAAGCCAAAATCTTAAAAACAAGGCTGAAGAAAATGACGTGATAAGAGAAGTGAAAGACAACATAAGGAGGAACCCAAGGCTGATAAAGGAAACAGCTGGGATTAACAAATCCATAGGCAGCACTGGTAAAGATGAAGAAGAAATAAAGAATAGAATCACCAGAGTTAACAAGGAGATGGGAAATATAATGAACATATTGCAAGTAGTATCAGAGGAAATATGTGAGAAAGATATAGAGGAATTTAAGAGATTAGAGAAATATAAAAATAAAAATTCAAGGCCCCTGAAAGTAACCTTCCAAAGCGTGAACACTGTAGAAACGGTTTTCAAAAATGTTAACAAACTTAAGCAATCAGAGGAGTATAAAGAAGTTTGCACAAGAAGGTGCCTAACTCAAGAGGAATGGAGATTACTGAAGGAAAAGAGGGAATAAGCAAAAAGAATGATGCAAGATCAGATGAAGAGAGAAGTAATTTTTTTTTACAAAGTGGTAGGATTACAAGTAAAAAATGGCACATAAACAACAGGGATTAAATAAAAGGAAGATATTAGACTCAACCAATGTCAAATATGTGAACAATATGGCTAAGTTGATGTACTCAAATGTAGATGGAAAGATGTCCAAATTATTAGGGATTAAAAAAAACTATATAACAGAAAATGAGCCTCATGTTATTTGTCCAACGGAAACGAGATTAACCCCAAGGGTACCAAACGACTCTTTAAATTTAAATGAGTACAATATTTGGTGAACAGACAGAAATTAAAAAAAAAAAAAAAAAAAAGGAGGAGTTATGATACGAACAGAGAAAAGACTCCAAGTAAAAGAGATAGAAATAGACATACCCTCACAAGTAGAATTAGCTGCAGTAGAGATTAGTACATCAGAAGGGATATCAATTGTGGCAAATCTATATATGTCACCCAAGACAAACACATGGGATAGAGGTGAATATGAAGACCTGGCAGAAAAGACAATTCAGAGTTTCAAAATGGAAGAAAAGTCTGCAAGAATTATACTAATAGGAGATTTTAACAAATATAAACTGGAATACTCTACATGTAAAAAGCCGCGAAAGTTGTTGGGATCAAAAGCTCTTGGATCTTATACAGGAATTTTTTCTAACACAGCATGTAAAGGAGAACACCGGAAAAAGAGGACCAGAAGACCCCTCATTATTAGATCTCATATTTACTAGTCAAGAAAATGAAACTGACAATATAATCTGTCACCCCCCCCATTGGGCAAAAGCGACCGTGCATTACTAGGTAACAATTTCAGGATAGCATATGATAGAGGTAATGGAAATTACAAAAAGAGGCTAAACTACAAAAAGGGCAACTCTCATGACCAATAGGAGTACTTCAACGATATAGATTAGGAAAACGAGGTAAGAGGACAAGATATAAATGTTATATATAAACAGTTCTGTGAATTTTACGAAACAGGAGTCCATAATATATGTCCCATTGCACAAAGACACGAAAATAAGGATAAAGAACTGGTTTAATACTGATTGTAAAA
This sequence comes from Coenobita brevimanus, assembly GCF_032717465.1. Classification (NCBI taxonomy): domain Eukaryota; kingdom Metazoa; phylum Arthropoda; class Malacostraca; order Decapoda; family Coenobitidae; genus Coenobita; species Coenobita brevimanus. The sequence goes on from NC_137034.1 coordinate 11,000,574, forward strand.
ATGCACGAGAAAAGAGATTTGCTGTGGATCAGTTACAGACAACATAAAAGTGAGGGGGCATATAACAACCACAAGCAGGCAAGAAATGATTGTACAGAGATAAGGAGAGAAGCTCAAAGGCACTTTATGGAAAATATTATAAATAAGGTACTGACCAGCCGAAGTTGTTTTACAGCTACATACGAATCAAAGCAAAAGTTAAAGATAAAATACAATCTATCGTGGATGAGGGGAAAATCTGTATCAATGAAGAAGATATTTGTGAAGTACTAAATAAGAATTTCCAGCCAGCTTTTACTGAAGAAAGTAGATTTGCAAGAGATGAAAACGAACAAGCATGCCCACACATATTAACAAATATACGTATAACGAAACAAGAGGTCCAGGAAGAGATGAGGGAATTAGACAGGGGAAAAGCCAATGGCCCTGACGAGATTTCGTATTGGGTATTACAGGAATGTGCCAAAGAGCTAAGCAGTCCATTAAATTTAATATTCAGAGAATCCTTCAGACAAGGAAAACTACCTGATATTTAGAAGAAAGCAAACATTGTGTCCATTTTCAAGAAAGGAAATAGACAATATCCACATAACTACCGATCAATATCACTGACCAGTGTCGTAAGCAAGATGTTGGAAAATTGATAGGAAGAATTTGGGTAAATCACAGGGAAAAACACAATATGAAAGCAGAAAGACAATTTGGTTTTAGAAAGGGAAAATCATGTGTTACTAACCTATTAAGTTACTATGATAGAGCTGCAGATAAAATACAGAAAAGAGATGGCTGGGTAAACAGCATATATTTTGATTTCAGGAAGGCATTTGATGGAGTACCATGCCAAAGTCTTACGGAAACTGTACGGTCAAGGAGAAATCCAGCATAATCTGTACGACTGGATGCAAGATTTTCTCAGTAAAAGGGAAATGAGAACAGTGCTCAGGGGGAATTACTCATCACGGAGAGAAGTGACAAGTGAAATTCCACAGGGCTCGGTGCTGGCACCAATTATGTTTTGGGTATATATAAATGAAATAGACAGCAACATTGGAAATGGAACCTACCTAAATATGTTTGCTGATGATGCAAAAATACAAATGGTAATACAAACACAGACTCTTGCATAGAGCTACAAGAGGAATTAAATAAGCTTCATGAATGGAGCAATAGATGACAAATGGAATTCATTGTGGACAATATAATGTTATGTAATAAAATTTGGTAAAAGTGAAAAACGACCAGACTTGGATTATAAGTTAGAACTTCAACCCTACACACATCAGAAAGCGAAAAGGATTTAGGAGTGATTATCAGTAACAGACTATCACCGGCTGACCACATAAATGAAAAAAATAAGGAACATGTACACATTGCTTGCTAATATGAGAATAACATTCACATATCTAAATGAAGACATGCTGAGAGCGACAATAACATCATTCATCAGACCAACTCTGGAGTATGCATCAGTAGTCTGGAATCCGCATCTCAGCAAACACATAGATAAGATTGAAAAATACTAAGGGCCACTACAAGATGGGCACCAATTTTAAGGGATCTAAGCTACTGTATGATGAAAGACTCGAAAAATTAAACCTACCAACATTACAGGAGAGAAGGAAAAGAGGAGACATGATCATGTCATATAAATGCATCACAGGAAAACAGAACATAGACGTAAATGAGTATATATAGGCTATAACCTATGGGCATGCAACATGAAGAGGACACTGCAGAAAATTGTACAAAAAGAGAGGTGATAAACGCGTAAGGAAATTCAGTTTCCCAAAATAGAGTAGTTGATCAGTGGAATGCACTACCGAATGAAATAGTGTGCCAAAACAATTTAAGAATTTAAAGATATGTATGATAAAAATGGTTCAAAACTCGGGACAGTACGAGCTTAACTCATTCCTGTAAAGATACATTTAGTTAAGAACAAGTAGGTAAGAACACACCCACACACCCACACCCACACCCACACACACACACTCACACCCACACCCACACACACCCATACACCCCCACCCCCACACCCACACACCCACACCCACCCACCCACCCACACACACACACACACACACACACACACACACACACACACACACACACACACACACACACACACACATTCACTTACTCATCTCGATCTATTTCACAAGAATACACTCATTCACACACACATCCAAAAGCCCACACAGCACTCACTCATCTCACATTTATGCTTATTTAGTCTCACAATTTTAACTCACTCATGTCGACTCTTGGCACACTTAGTCACTCATATGGACTCATCTCACAACTTACTTTCATGTCGACTCTTTGTATACTTAGTCACTCATGTCGACTCGTCTCAGACAAGCTAATTTGACTCACTTCATAAACATACGCCGACTAATCTCAACCCATCTCACTCTCACAAAAGCACACACACACACACACACACACACACACACACACACACACACACACACACACACACACACATTCACCTTGACTCTCTCCTTTGTCACCGTTCACTCATCTCATAAACACACTCATTCATTCGTCCATTCTGCCTGTTCCCACAATCATATCATCCGTATGTCCATGCCACTCACTCACTCACTCACCCTTCGACTCATGACACACTCACCCTTTTTTTATTCATGTCACATCTTTACTCATCTCAAACTCACTCATCCTTCAAGACATCACACACACACCCACTTTGACTTACCTCACAAGCATCTCATCTCTTTAATCATCTCTAACTTTGTAACCTCTCGGCTTATCATACAGCCATTCACACTCACGTATCTCTTCTCTCAGATTACATCATCCTTGCCCCACCACACACTCACCCGTCTCTCTTGTCTCCTACTTACTCGTTCACTTCTCAGATAATCCCACACTCACTCATTCACACCTCTCGACTCATCTCCCTCTCACTCACTCACTCACACGCCCATCGACGTATCACACTCACTCACTCACACCTACTCACACTCACTCATCTGGACTCACCTTACATTTCCTTACACCTCAATTTATCTCACACTCGCTCACACATCTCGACTCATCTTTCACCCACTCACCCATCCCTCGACTTACCACACGTCCACTCACCCAAACCACTCACACTATTTCATACCCACTCACACTCACTTATTCACACTCACTCATCTTGACTCATCTCACACTCACTTACCCCACGAATTAACAAACACTCACACTTACTCTTCTGGACTCAAAACACTCACCAGGGCGGCCCCAAACTTCAAACAGGCCTGCCCAACCTCCACCTGACTGGCCATGTCGATTCAGAAAACCCCGGCGAAGGAACCACTACAAGGATGGGGTTTAGGATTGGTTGTTTAGAAGAGAGGCTGGATTAGATCTCGCTTTGACGGATGTCTTGTCTAGGAGGGAGAGAGGGGATGGGAGTGAAGGAGGGAAACAGGATCGCAGGAAGGAGAGAGAGAGAGAGAGAGAGAGAGAGAGAGAGAGAGAGAGAATGATAGTGAAGGAGGAATACAAGATGGGAATCAAAGAGCAGGAGAGTGTGAACTGGGATGAAGGAGAGAGTAAAAAAGGATTAAAATAACGGAGGGAAAGAAAATGAGAGAGGATGGGAGTGGAGGGGGAAGGTAGTGAAGAAATGGAGAGTGGGGGACGTTTGGAATGAAGGGAGAAAAAAGTTTGAGAGAGAATTGGTGTGAAGTTGTGACAGAGTAACAAAGGATGGCAGAGAAGAGAGAGAAAGAGAGAGAGAGGATGTGAGGATCTGTCACTAGGGAGATGCTCTGATGGACGTCTCCTTCCTCAGGGTCTCGCTTTGGATGAGACTGACGACTGCGAATTCTAGAGAGGCGAGACCGTCACTGGCCACAGGACGACGCCCCGCCCTATGTTATCCACACGCCAGCATAAAAATAATCCGTCCAGTTTACGTCCAGTTCTGAAAAGTATTTAAGTATTTGGAAATGTCACTCGGGTGAAGTAAGTGAGATTTCGGATTCGCGTTCGATGAAGTGAGATTTGCATTAGCATTCGGTGAAATATCGGTGAAGAAAATGAGATTCACGTTCGATGAAGCAAGTGAGAATCGCGTCCGACGAAGTGAGATTCGCGTTCGACAATGTAAGTGAGATTGCTGTTCTGTGATGTGAGTGAGATTTGCGTTCGATGAAGTGAGATTCGCATTCGGTGAAGTAAGAGAGATTCGAGTTCAGTGAAGTAAGTGAGATTAGCGTTCGGTGAAGTAAGTGACTGGTATTAGCTTTTTCTTCAGCGAGATAACGTAGCACCTTCCTAGCTATCTATTGTGTGTGTGTGTGTGTGTGTGTGTGTGTGTGTGTGTGTGTGTGTGTGTGTGTGTGTGTGTGTGTGTGTGTGTATTTACCTAATTGTGATAGACAGGAAATGAGCTACGCTCGTGGGGTCCCGTCTCTGTTACTCAATAAGTCAAATTTAGCTTTAAACTCGTTTAAGTTCTTAGACTGGACGATCTCTTTGTCCAGGCCATTACACAGGTCTATACATCTATAAGGAAAACTATATTTCTTGATATCCTTCAAGCAGCTTGGTTTCTTCAGTTTCATGCCGTGTCCTCTTGTTACTCTCTTATCCCATAAAAACAGATCTTCTTTGTCAATTTAATCTACTCCCATCATGGTCCTGAACACTGCAATCATGTCTCCTCTCTCCTTTCTTCTAAGGAAGGCAAATCCAGCTTTTCCAACATCTCTCTATACGACAGAACTGCCAGACTAGGGACCATCTTGGTTGCTGTTCTTTGTATTCTCTCAATCTTATTTATATCTTTCTTTTTGTGTGGGGACCACACTACTGCTGCATATTCTAACCTGGGGCGAATCATGGCCACTATAAATTTTTTCATCATCTCCTCATCCATATAATGAAAAGCTACTCTTATATTAGTCAGGAGTTTATACGTCTCTCTAACTGCCTTGTTAATGTGTTTTTCGGGTGACCAACTGTCCTGAACCAGCACACCCAAATCTTTCTCTTCTCTCGCTTTTGTAATTGGTTCATTACCCATCAAATAATTCAATGATGGCCTCTTGGTACTTTTACCCATTTCCAATATTTTACATTTCTTTGCATTAGATGCTAATGTGTGTGTGTATATGTGTGTGTGTGTGTGTGTGTGTGTGTGTGTGTGTGTGTGTGTGTGTGTGTGTGTGTGTGCGTTTCCCCTTGCCAACTCTTTCCAGCTATCCACTGTTTTGTTTTTATTCTTAACACCTCTTCTCAGCTGTCTACTGTATTTTTTACTCCTCTTCCTTGCAACTTCTTTATTAGTTTCTTAACCTTTTGATATCCTTTTGTATGTCGTTGATTGTAAAAATGTCGATATGAGACACAGATAGCATACAAGCCAATATCGAGTTGAAAATAGGCGTGGGAAATCTCTTAGGAGGAAGGGCCGTTCTGTAAATGACTCTGGAGACTTCGCAACACCTTCTGCCTTGCGATCTATTCTGCAAATTACCCCTCAGTCTTCTTTTGTATGGTGTTGATATAAGCAATATTAAGACTACAGATAAGACAGAATGACTGTTAGGGTGTAATATGCAAAATAAATGGAAAAAGAAGAGGTGTTACGAAGCCTCCTATGCAACGCACTGTAGAATGCTGTTTTCCGAGCCGCATTCTTGTTGACGTAGGTCGTTGCATCTCATCCACGTCCATTTATTTTGCCAGTTACACCTTAACGTACCTAGTATAATTTCTGTATCTAATCAGTATCGACCAAGATTGCCTCAAAAACAGAGAAGGGGGATCTATCTATCTATCTATTGCCAGACACCATAACCCCGCAAGGGGTAGCCATTTGACTTTGAATTATTTGTTTTATGGGGAGGGGCACTAAACATCCACCAACCAACTTGTTGACAAGTAGGGAGCACGTATGGTTTGGTTATGGTTACCACACAGCGCTGTAAATGGTTTCCCGGCCCACAGGAAACCATTTGGCTTGTCACTAAATGTAAAGCCACCTGTAAAGGAAAGAAAAGCAATAAGAAGTGACAGAAAGAATGGGAAAAAAAATAGGAAGAGAGGAAGGCAGGCGCAGGAAAAGAATGATAAGGGCTAAAGAAGAAGTAGGCAGGACTACATCAAGTGAGTGGATGATGGTCGCCACCACCTACCACATAATACTGAAGTTTAAAAAGCAGAATCAATCGCTAAGGAAAAGGCATTGCAATATCTCTCTGAAATGTTGCCCATTACACCTTAATGTTATCTAGTGCGTTATCTGCATCTTATCAATATCGAGGTAACTGGTAACAGTATCACACAAGACATTACTGAAGTCTAATAGGCAGAATCAATCGCTCTGGAGAGGGTATTACGACAACTACCAAAGCAACCAGAATACAAATAGGGCGTTACGTGGGATGCAATGATTTTCGCTTGGTGGTTCGTCCCTGTTACTTGATTGGATTTGTGGTTTTTTGCTTTACTTATTTTTACGGAGCGAGGTGAGACTATTAGCGCGTCCACTGTGTCACTCCTGTGTACTCACTCTAAAAAAAGACAAAAAACTGAAACTTGGTGATTGGTGGTGGGGCGCCTCTCTCTCTCTCTCTCTCTCTCTCTCTCTCTCTCTATCTATCTATCTCTCTCTCTCTCTCTCTCCTAAGACAAGTAACTTCCGCCGAGATACTGGTCGTCATAAAATATATTACGTTCCTTCATCATCCTGTATTAACCCCTTCAGTATCGGTAACGCTCTTTTCAGTTTTATCTTTGCTATCTTCAAAATAATTTATTGGGTAAAACTGAGTCCCTTTATAGTACAGCCATGAGCAAAAGTTCGCTGACGATTCTCCTCCAGCACTGTGTCCTGCCTTCCACATTTCTCACTTTTGCCCAAACGACAGAGAGTATCCTTCCCTCTCATTCTCTTTTGTTGTGTGCTTGATATTGCTATCACACAAGAACAGTTTATGTACTACTTTTCATACCCACGGCCGGCCAAGAAGTGTCGGAGGCCTTTTGCTCCTGGCTGTACAACCGTGGACAACTGAACTACCACACTCCGTTTGTTTGACTATGTTGCTTATATCTTAATTATTCTCCAGTCATATGTCGTGCCCTACACTCCCTAAGTAATCATTACATGTTTCACACTCATCTCTAAAGAGCACGATATATGACTGCTATTTATCTAGATAGGCAGCGTGAGAACAATAGCAGCAGGGAGTGCCGAGACAAGTCCAGAAAGAATCTGAAACATTAAAGTTAGGACAGTGACGCTGTGTATCCTTTTCCGTCTCAATCACCTCCTGGATTACGAGGAAAACTGTTCCACGCACTGAGGTTCTAAAACTATCTATCTATCTATTGCCAGACGCCTCAATCCCGTTCAGGGTGGCCACAAACAAATCGCCTCCACGTCGCCCTGTCCTCCGCCATTTCACTGCCCTGCTCCCAACTCACACCCCTCTCTCTCATATACCTCTCCACCCCGTCCCACCATCTCATCCTCGGCCTCCCCCTCCCTCTCCCCCCTTCCACCTCACTCATATACACTCTCTTCGTCAGTCTTTCACCCTCCATCCTCTCCACATGGCCAAACCACCTCAGTGTATTCCTCCTAACGCTTCCTATCACATCCACATCCACACCACAATGCTCCTTTATATCCTCATTTGTCAGCCTGTCTCTCCATGCGACTCCACAGGCTCCTCTTAAATAACTCATTGCCACTGCTCTTACTCTTGACTTGTGTCCTTCCAACAACGTCAAAGATTCCCTTCCATACGTTAGAGTTGGTATCACAATACTGTCATGTTATAACTTTTTCACTTCCATGCTCACTTCCCTGTTTCTTATCACTGCTTTCATGGAACCAGCAAACTTTCTTCCCTGTTGTACCCTTTCAAGTACTTCACCCTCCAAACCTCCATCCTTACTCATCACACTACCCAAGTACTTAAACGTACTCACATTTTCCAATTCCTCACCATCCAATCTCACTGTACATTCACTGACTTCATCTCTCAAAGACCATCACTGTACTCTTCCCTACATTCACCTTTAGATTCCGTTTCTTACACACTCTCCCAGACTCATCCACCAAGTCTTGCAGCTCCCCTTCGTCTTCACTCAACAACACAGTATCATCTGCAAACAACAGTACAGGGAGTTTCCAAACACAGATACGTATTCTACTTTACTGTTACTAAATTAATGCAAGACAGTTACGTTACTTTAGCAACACATGGAAACAAGTCACTTAGTTACATATAATTACAAACACCTACAGTTCCATAATGATTCACTTACGATAATCGTATGCTTACTTGAATACTTACTACAGAATAACCATTATAAATATCCCACGACCAGGGACTATCAATCCTAGATGGGTAATATGGGTCTCACTGACATACTTTTTTTTTTTTAATTGTTTTTAGCGCTGTTGGGGAGCTACAGCCTGGATATCTTGTGCAGATACATTTGGCACCCAGATGTCACGAGGGAAGTAGCTGTCGCCCGACTGTCTTAGTACTTATCTGTTAGGTAGGTGTGGGTCTTCTAGATCTATGATTACCTTATCAGTATAGCCAACTTTGGCCACCTGACTTGATGTAACAAGAGCCCAGATGATCTTAATCCTCTAACTGTAAAAAATTCATCCTTTCATCTGAAAGGTAAAAGACTATCATTCTATTTATAATAAACCCTTTGCACACACAGGTGGACTAAAAATGCGATCTTGTTTTCTGGGAAGGTTTTGAGAATATTTTTTCAGTTTTTTTAAATTGTCAAGTATCAAAATTTCCCCTCCATTTTCGGATATGATGTCCTGTATGCATTACATTTTGATCCTATGTCAGTTAAACAAACAAAATTGCGTAAATATGCAGCTCTTTTCTAATGTCCTTGAGCTGGGGCTCCAGGACTCGTGATTACCTATAGCGTACCATAAATATGATTACCTATCCAGGGTTAATTTTTGCTGAATATAGACCAGAAGTTAACTGGCGATTTTAATTTACGCTTAGGCACATGAAATTCCCATGCCTTGTACACTCACAGTCTTCCCATCATGGCTGTTTCCACCCACCAGATTCCTTTTGTTGATCATGATCGTGTGACTGTCCCGGGACATTCCCAAATCTGTCCCGTCTGCCAGCCACCTAAATCTGTTCTCTGCCGTTCACCCTTATGCCTCTCCTTATATCCAGTTCCTGGAGCACTGTCTTGCCCCTCACTCGAACTGTCTAGCTCCATATCTGAATCACATATATTAAAATTAATGAAGCTTTTAGAGGTACCTGCTCGTGACCTGTCGCTAATACTAATGATACTTTTAGGAGTATCTTCCTTGTGACATCTTACTATGAATAATGATTCACGTGAGCGGTACACCCTCTCATGATCTCTGTTTGTTCATACCATGTCTCAACAAGGATCCTTGGTATTCCACAAGAGTCAGGCCTACATTAAAAGGTCTCAAGAACCTTCGCATATTTCACTGTCATCTCTTATTATCATTTCTTATTTCTTCCCTTTTCTGCGATATCCCTTGTCTTCCACCGTTTTCATCGCAGCTCGTCATGCTTCCTGTGCTTTCGTTCTAATAGCCTCATGAAGGCTACTTTTAACAGCTTTATAGACCACTTTCAGCAAAATGCGACAGTCTCACTGTATAACAATTTTTTCCTCCTAGTTTTCTCCTCCTTCACTTTCTTTCATTTGCTCCGTTGTCACCAGTTGATCCTAAGTCAAGATTAATTTGTGTATTAAGTACAGTAGGCTAAGATGTCGAGGGGAAGACGGCCTTCTATGTTTATCAGTTTTATAAACTCTTGCCCCACACGTGTTGGCTTCGGCATATAGTCAGGATCATCATCAATATTATTATTATTATTATTATTATTATTATTATTAATGTTATGATGATGATGATGATGATGATGATGATGATGATTATTATTATTAATATTATTATTAATGTTATGATGATGATGATGATGATGATGATGATGATGATGATGATGATGATGATGATGATGATCATCATCATCATCATCATCATCATCATCATCATCATCATCACAATCAGTATCATCAGTATCATCTTGCTACCCTTTCACAGTTTTATAAAGTCTTGTGGTGACAGGGTTAGTGAAAATTATATCGCAGTTCTCCGTCTTTTTAAATCTCTCCAGCACTAAACGAACTAGCCTGAATATTTAAAAAAAAAAAAAAAAAAATGTGGCTGAATGAAGAAAGAAAAAAAAGATGGATAGAAAGCAATAAATACATAAATATATAAATAAATAAGTCAAGAAATAAGATATTAAAACAAAAAGTAAATAGTTAGATACATAAACAAGTAGACATGTAGAGGTGTATGGTATGTAGGAGGACTGCTGGGCCTTGATAGCAGGCTGTGAAGCCTATGTCCAGAGTCGGACACATAAAAAAAAAAAAAAAAAGATGAAGAAGCAATAAATGAATAAATAAATAAATTCATATAACGCAATAAAGTAATAAATACATTAATAAGACAACATTTGAATAAATAAATAAATAAATGAAGCAATAAACAAATAAATAAAACAAAATCAATAAAATAAAATGACTCAATAAAGCAATGAAAAGATAAATAAATAATTCAATAAACGAATAAAAAAAAAACACGAAGCGGTGCCAAGGCACGGCAAACCAGTTGTAACTTGCAATACTTTGGTAATAGAAACTCCGTGTACAAACAGCTAGATAAGGAGTTTATTACAAGCTCACAGTAAAACAGTCTGCCCTTCTCGACTGTCTGCTAAGAACTAATGCAATAACGCCGTCTTCAGGCGTGGGAAAGGGTGCTGACCTAGCATTAGTGGGGGCATGTATGCATTGGGGGGGGACATATATACATCGGGGGTAGACATATTGTGGAGGGGGTACACTACTCCCCCGGGTAGCTGAGACGGTGTCTCCTGACACCGGGAGTTAAATGGTGTTTGATTATAGTAGTAAGGCAGGACCGGGAGGTTTGTACAAGGGATAAGTATGATACAGGGGCAGTAGGGGAGACATGGCCATGTTGAGGGGAGGGAATGAGAACGATATATACAGATGAGATATACAAGGATTAATAGGTACAAATTCAGTAAGGGTCGAAGGTATATATAAACATAATGGGAATTACACAATAATAGTTTGATACATGATATGAGAGTTCTATTGTTCTATTGTTCTATTGTTCTATTGTTGTCCTTCCCTCATTTTTTTTTTTTTTTTTGTATTTTCTGTAGGATACACTGTCGCTCAGTAATGCGTGAAAGAAATACCATCATTTTCTAGTAGGCAGAGTGCCGTTCACAGTTTGGTGAATGGTTAGATGGCAATGGTAGTCACCGAATGTGAGGGCACTAAGTACGGGGAGTTTCTACGTCGTGTGTAGGGCGTACTATGCCGGTAGCGACTCTGATGTCCTGGAGTCGACGTTCCATTTTTCTGACACAACAATGCACTGCACAAATGATGAGTAGAAAACCTATGAAAGCGATAACCACAGGGGGAAACACAACTGTTGGATGAACCCATGAATGGCTGAAGGCCAGAGAAAATTGATCCATAATGAAATCACTGTCATTGAGGAAGGTGAGCATGCGCAAGTGAGGGGAGGTGATGGTAATGTTGGCAGATGGTAGGGTTGAAGGCATGTCGATGGTTGAAAGATGTCATAGGAGTGTTTACGAACAGCTTGGTGATAGCGAGTGGCGTAAGTGATGACGGACTCTGATTGGACGGTACAATAGTCAGGTGCTTTGTAGAGACCACTAGCGGGGACGGAGCGAATGGAAGAACCAGGACACATGATTGTGACAGAGATGGGAACAGCAAAGAAGAAATACTGGACATGGTTGAGGTGAGCATGGTGGACCGGGAGGTCAGGAGCTGGGACAAAAGAACAGGCCGAGTAGATGGAATGGTTGCGAACTAAAGCAGACTCACAGGGTGTAGCACTGCTAGGGAAGATAGCGAAAAGGTGGGCAGCACAGAGACGAGAGGTCGGAGTAAGGGAGGAACATTGCTGGAGGTCTGTGGAAGAAAGGAAGGCAACGGAAAGATGATCATGGGAGAGGAGGAAATATTCTGAAGGAACAGATACCTGTAACAGGGAGTTGTTGAGGCGGAAAGGGAAGGGAATGATGTGGAAAAGGTTAAAGGTTATGGCAGAACGGAGAGGAATATGGACGACGACGTATGTAGTGAGAAGAGTGGCTTCGAGAACAGGATAATAATATTCAAGGGAGGAGTAAGGGAGGACTGGGGAGAGACCGAAGGTGGAGTGAGCCCATTCCAGGACAGAACGGAGAGCTGAGACAGGTACTAAGTCGACAGTGACACGTCCATTGATAGCATCGACCAGGATACGAACCAAGGTAGAGACTTGAGACAGGAGAGAGTCAACGGCCAGTTGGAGATTATCCATGTTGAGTTTGAGGTAGAAGAACTGAGAGATAACGTTGAGATCTGAAAGGTGGCGTTGTAAGATATCGGGGAAATGGTGTAGAGTGGACGTGACGTCATTGAGTTGGGTTTCAGTGAATCTGTGACTTATGTATTGCAATTGCCAGGGAGGAAAAGGTTATAGAGATACTCATTCGGGTTGTGTGTCCCCATGAGGGCCGTGAGATGGTTTCTGATTCCGTGGAGCTGGTGCGCGTAGGCAGGTAGGGCAATGGCTACGTCGGCCAGGGGCGCAAGATCGTAGCACAAGGAGACCTCGCCTCCTGAGCCGACCAAGGCCCCGGGACGTACTCCACCATCGTCCTGATCTGACCCAGACCCCAAGAGGGTCAGCACTGCCAGCAGGGAGATCACTAACATCGTACCTAGAAAATCAGGGTAGAGTTAATGGGGGAAGTCATGAAGAGGTTGATGGGCAGAGCGGAGTTTGGACCGATATTGATTGATTAATGAATGAGCAGGTGGAGATGGAGAGGAAGGAGACTGAGGGATAGGTGGAGACAAGGTAGACTGAGGGATGGGAGGAGGGGAAGAGGGGGCAGGAGGTTGTGGAAGTGACTCTTTCAACACGAGGCCACGGGGTGCTCGCTTTAAGTCATCGACGTGGACCCATCTGGTGTCCTTAGTGGACAGGTCCTGGAGGTGAAATTTGTTGCCTTGTTGAGTGAGGGCGCGGTGGGGCCCTGTAAATTTGTCATCCAACTTGGAGGAACGCGTATGGGAATGAGCAAAGACAAGATCGCCTACATTGATAGTGATAGGAGAGGCGGACTTATGTTGGCACTGCAGCATGTCCTCCTGAGAGGAAGCCAAAGTGGATTGGACATACTGGTGGATTGTCTGGAAGTTGGCCAATTTTAGTTTAACATAATCATCCATGTTGTAGATGGGTTCTGGCTTTGAGGATAAGAGAGAGTATGGGAGGTCCTTGTCAAAACCAAAGAGGACGAAGAAGGGAGATTCAGCAATGGATGCATTGATGGAACTATTGATGGAGGAGGCCACTTGGGGAATCCAGTCATCCCAGGACGAACTATGGGAGCCTAGATGTCTGAGGCACTCTAAGATTTTTCGGTTGTGGCGTTCTACAAGGCCATTGGAAGCCGGATGGTTAGGCACGACATTGCACTTACTGATACGAAAGTGGAGACAGATCTCATCGAGAAGGCTATTGTTGAACTCTGTACCGTTGTCAGTAAGAATGGTATGAGGGGTACTGAACGGGCAAATTACGTGATCTACAAAGGCACAGGCAACACTCTTCGCGGTCTTGTCGGAGAGGGGAACGAGGACATAGTAGCGGGAGAAGTGGTCGACCGCTATGAACAAGTACTCAGCACCAGATTCTGTGAGAGGTAGCTTTAAGAGATCGATGGAGACAGTTTCACATAGTCGTGATGGGATTGGGTATTGTAAGAGAGGTGCTGGTAAGCCGGTTGATCCTTTGTGGTGGTGGCAGGAGAGGCAAGAGTCACAGTGGGCATTGATATCACGGCGCATGGTTGACCAATAGTATTTGAGACGTGCTTGGCGCAAGCATCGGTCTTTGCCTGGATGGGAAGCTTGAGGAGTATTATGAACAATACGAAGAACCTTTGGTATCAGGGCAGTGGGGACAACAAGTTGGCGTACTTCGCGATTGGGCATATCTTTGCCTGTTAGCAGTGTTTTCCTGTACAAGAGATCATCATCTAGCATGAACTCATCTAGTGATACTGGCAGAGTAGGTAAGGTCGAGGCATCGCCAGATTCTAGGAAATAAATGACTTTGGACCACATGGGGTCTTGGCGTTGAAAGTTTCGAACAACTTCTGACGTTAGTGTAGTATTTTCAGTTACTTCAGGCTGCAGTGATGTTATAGCTGCTGCTACGTGACGTGAGAGTGCGTCTGCGACCACATTCAACTTGCCTGGTACATATTGAAAAGTGGGATTAAAGTCCTGGATGATGATAGACCATCTAGCTAGTCTACCTGTTAGGTTGCGATTCTTGAACAAATCACATAGTGGAAGGTGGTCTGTTTGGATATGCACTGGATAACCATAGACTATATCTCTGAAATGTTTCAAGGACCAGATTACCGCTAACGCTTTGAGATCTGTGACACTGTAGTTACGTTCAGCAGTTGTAAGGGTGCGACTAGCATACGCTATTATGCGCTTCCTTGATGCTTCATCGAGTTGCATCAAAACGGCACCAAGTCCAGTGCCTGAGGCGTCTGTGCAGAGAAGGAAGGGTGTGGTATAATCAGGGAACGCTAGAATAGGGGCATTTACAAGAGCTGTCTTTAGCTTTTGGAAAGCCTGTGACTGGTCGTTAGTCCAAACAAAGGGCACATTCTGCTTGAGTAAGTGGGTCAGAGGAGCGGCGATCTGCGCATAATTCCGGATGTAGCGACGATAATAGCCACTGAGGCCCAGGAAACTTCGTACAGCGTCGGTAGTGGTAGGTTCTGGGAAGTTAATGATCGCCTTAGTTTTATCCTCATTAGTATGAATGCCTTGTGCATCTACGACATGGCCTAGGAATTTGATTTTCTTTCGCAGGAAGTCACATTTACTGAGATTGATTTTGAGGCCTGCGAGCTGGAGGCGTTCAAAGACTTGCTGGAGTTTGGTAAAATGATCAGGGATGGATTTACTCACAACAATGATATCATCTAGGTAAGCAAAAAGAGAGTGTCCCATCATACCACTGAAGACTGAATGGATAAGTCGCATGAACACGGAAGGAGCATTTCTCAGACCAAAAGGGAGTCTCTTAAACTGAAAATGTCCAGAAGGGGTGCTAAAGGCTGTAACTGGGCGAGAGGATTCTTCCATTTCGACCTGCCAGTATCCGCTGAGGAGGTCTAAAGATGAAAAGACTACGTTATTGTCACCAAGGGATTCTAGCAAATCAGTGAGGACAGGTAACCGGAAACGGTCTGGAACGGTGACAGAATTGACCTTACGATAGTCTACTACTGGTCTAAAGTTGCCGTCCTTCTTTGGTACTAGGAAAAGGGGGCTATTCCATGGACTGACGGAGGGTTCAATAAGTCCTGGTCTAACATGTTCTGTATCATTTGATCTGTTTGCTTTCTCTGGCTGTGAGGCAATCGATACGCTGGTATGTAAATCGGCTGAGTTCCTGGGAGTAGTTCAATCGTATGTTTGACAAGGTCTGTTCTACCCATCGGTTCACTGGGTAAGGCAACCACGTTTCTGTACGAGGTCAGAAGGTCGAGGAGTTGAGGCGTATGTTCTGGGAAATCTGTGCAAGTGAGATGTGAGAGCATATCGGGTGAATGCATCGGCGCAGAACCCGTAGAGTTAATAGTACATACACCGATTGGCGTATCATCAGTCTGAATAGTAGGAATTGAGGAATCCTGGCACACCTTTAAGGCCGCTGGGTATACTAGGAAGTCTCCAATCTTTACACCACTTTTAAGTTTTAGTGGAGCATTTGTGACATTGAGCAAGTACAGGTAGCATAAACTGTCCTCTAAGACTGTACACCACGCTGACTCATAAGTCAAGCCATTCACACAACACGTCTCAGGTAGGGTTAGTACATCCACTCCTTCTTTCGCACCGGCAACACAAACAGAGACTTTGGTGAACTCATGCGGTAACAAAATTGTGCACGTATTCGTTACTGCACGTTTCGTCTCTGCGTGTTGGAGAAGATCATGCAGACTGTGTGAGGTAGGTAACTGAGACATGTCTGAGTCAGCGATAGTGTTGTCGGGAGAGGATGTAAGGGCCATGTTCGAAGGCTGAGATGATGTATCAGGAGACATTGAGGAATTTATGTCCTTGCTCGCAGTCAGTAAAGGAATGATCTCTGTATTCTCAGATGATGATAGTGGTGGTTTGGGCTGGGTTGAACTTTTTGGTAGTGATAGGGACAGAGGTAATTGAAGGACTGATTTGATCATAAGAACAGGACGGGGACATTCCATAGTGGAAACCGGGAATCCAGAAATGTCTATACTACCACAAGCAGGTAATAATGCAATGGAATGTTGTGCCATGGTGGAGAAACCAATAAGGGCATCTGCGGGATACTGCAAGTCATTAGTGACATGAAATTCAATGAGGATAGGGGGCAAATCTCTGTGGAGTTTGACTTCAAGGGTGACTCTTCCCTTAACCTTAAACTCTGAGCCGTTAACACCACATAGGCGAATGTCTGGTGGTTCTAGGAAACTGACGTGGTTGTGATGGCGATGAATAATTTGTAAGGAATTTTTGGAGATGAGATTTACTATAGATCCCGTGTCCAAGAAGAATGACGTTGGTATGTCATGACTGCTTCCAAGAATGACTAAACCCGAGGATGTTATGGGACCTACATGGCGGATGGGGAGTTGTGTTTCTGGTTCTATGTGATATTGGTCCGATACGGGCGCGGCGCTTCCCCCGACTGTGGGCAGTTGAGGTAACGACATTCCTCAGTGGTGTGAGTCGTGCTTGATTTGTGGTATTTGCAGTGTGGACGACGTGAGCGGGAAGGTGTACGCTGTCTGGTTTGGGAGTGAGGACGTCTGTATGTACGGTAGCAACTGGATGCTCGATGTCCAGGATGACCACAGTACCAGCAAAGAATCAAAGATTGTCTGTTCCGTCTGGCGCTAGACTGATCACGACCTGCGGTAGGAGAGCGATGTGTGGCAGGTCTGCCGCGTGTGGTGGGACGGGAGCGAGATTGGTCTGGGGTAGTGAAGGTGTGACAGACTGAGGAGGCCAAGGGTTGGGTGGTGCCCTGACGCGTGTAGTTCGATCCTGTTCTTTCATGAATGGCTTTAGTGACCTGAATAATTTTATCCCCTGGACTGAAACCGATTTCCAAGGCTAGCTCTCACTGTTTAGGAGTAAGCCAGTGAAGGAATCTGAGGTAACCCATTAAGTCAGCAAAGTTGGTGAGTGAAAGCATTGGAAAGTCATTCTTGTCTTCTAACCATTTCGTGCCTACCAGTAATTGGAGCATCTCGCTACTAGTTGCTTTCATGGCGGTGGCAGCTTCGCGGAGCTTGGCATATTGCGCTGGGACACGCAAGTCCTCATCTAGTTGGTTTAGGAGATTAATGAATCCCATGAGAGACATGGTATTTGAATGCTGGCAACAAAGGCTGATGAGTTCCGTACGAAAATCAGCAAAGGTACGAATGCTATCGAAATGTCCTGCACGGATCGCGGATCCGATGTCTGATTTACCGTGATGCAAGCGACCGAGGAGGTAAGCTACTCTGAGCGATTCCTCGGTAATTTGTCTATTATTTATTTCGGTTTCGACTTCTCTGAGGAAATCATAGACAGACCAAGTTGGGTCCTGGCCGGTAAATTTGGGACGATTGGCATCGTCGAGATAGATAGACTGTGGAGGGTTGGCCATGGCTGGAAGTGCAGAAGTGGCGGCAGGAGAGGTGTGGGAGAGAGAGAAGGTAGTGGCAGTTAAGGGCGAGCAAGACGGGGTATGAAGGGAGGTAGGAGAGGGAACGACAGGGGAAGGAGTAGAGGAAGAAGAAGGGAGTGTAGAGGCAGGAGTAGAGCAGGAGATATCTGGATTTACGACGGTAGGACGGGTAGTAAGTGATTCTGCGGGAAGTGAAACGGGAGTCTCAGGTACAAGGCGGTGGTACTCTTTGCCACTTCGTAAATGAGTGATTGTGTTAGAGTCGGCAGACGGGGTATGAGCAGGTGACGTTTCCGGGTCGAGAGGGCTGGTGGTAAGCGGTTGACGTGGAAAGTATGACATTTAATGCGGCAATGGAAGATGAAAGGATGAAGTTGGATACGTAGGTGGAAATGTAGAAATAATAATGAGAGAACGGAATACACTAGGTGTGAAAATATGAATGAAGGTGCGGGGATGAATGGTTTAAATAAAATGCGAAGGATGAGATGGATAATAAATAACGTAGGTGAAGATGAAAACGGGGTAATGGAAATGAGATGGAATATTTACAATAACCAATCTGTAGAGAAAATCGAGGATAATCTCTAGAGAAAGGAAAGATATACTATAGTTACACAGTAGAAACGGGAGTGTCGAGATGTATGACGTGCAGGGTGGCTGGGCGTAGCTGGGCTGGGGCGGGGCGGGGCGACGGGGCGGGGCGGGGCGGGGCGGCGGTGGAGAGACAGCTGGGTGGAGAGGAGAAGAGACGCTGCGATGAATCACCGGCAGGGAGTGGCGGTCTTAGGAGGCTCCGTAATGCAGACCAGATGCGGGCGACGGCGGAGGCCGGTGGTGGGTGGTGAGGCAGATGTCGGTGCAAGGCAGGTGTAGAGCTGGAGAGTTGCAAATGGAGAGAATAGTGGTGGGCAGGCAGCGGGCAGACAGTGATAAGTGGCACCGTGGGGGCAGGAGCTATGATGAGTCCAGAACAGGTGCTGGGAACAGGTGCAACAGGTGCGTAGGTCGGTGACGGTGACACGTGCGGTCAGGAACAAGGCGTATGGGTGCGGTGGTTTGAGAGGTGAGCACTGGTGAGAAAAATGGTACACTCGAAAGGCATAGCCAAGGTATAGAGGCACAGAGGAGGGGCGAGGCTGGCAGATGCGAGTCGTCGTGTATCTTGTATCACTAAAAATCCAAGGAGGCGGTCAGAATGTGATGGTTCGAAACACCGCTGCTACCAAATGTAACTTGCAATACTTTGGTAACAGAATTTCCGTGTACAGACAGCTAGATAAGGAGTTTATTACAAGCTCACAGTAAAACAGTCTGCCCTTCTCGACTGTCTGCTAAGAACTGATGCAATAACGCCGTCTTCAGGCGTGGGAAAGGGTGCTGACCTAGCAAGATTAGTGGGGGCATGTATGCATTGGGGGGGGACATATATACATCGGGGGTAGACATATTGTGGAGGGGGTACACAGTCACAGGCAGTCATTTTACTGCTGATGTATAAACACAACACGATATCTAGTCAAAGATGTCATTGACACTGACCCCCCCACTGGTAACTGGGGTGTGACCCCGCTGATGTAATGAGGCATGTTATAGGATGCAGAATTGAAAGATGCACCTTTAGGTTTTCCTTTTATGTCAATATGACGAATTTGAAAGATCTTACGCGATTTTTTTTTTTTTACACTTTTCTGGTTCCTACAGCCTGGGTCTGCGCCCAATTTGGCCCAAAACTTATTCAGGTGATCAGAAGGTCAAAGCCCATCAACCCTGTAATTTCAGGCAAAATCGCACCAGTAGTTTTCGCTTAAAGTTATTAACGGACAGACAGACAAACCGACAGACAAACCGAGTGAAAACAATACCCGTCCCCGAGCCCCTCCTGGGCGGGGACGGGTAATAAATAATAACGGTACGTCATAGTATTGCTCTGGTTTTCTTCAGCCATTGGCTCCCTGAAATCAGATTATTATTTTTTTTTTTTCATAAATATTATTGTTCTGTCAACACGATTTAATTCAATTATGGTAGACTTCCACTTCATTTTTTTTTTTTTTTACCCTTACTTGGCCCTGATTTTCATCCTAAATTTCTACTTAGTTCACGTTGTCCAGAAAAGAAGATAACAGGGACTACATTCCTTCTATGGCTGTTCTTCGTGACTAACATGTTATTCTAGCATTAACCTCTTTTGACAATTCCGCGTTCTTGATGGGGTGATGGCAATTTTTGGCCAAGTTAGGGTCAAAGGAGTCTAGTAAAGGGAATAATGAAGGCTTTATCTAATCTTTACAATTTGTACAGCTTTTCCATGGCTAAATATAACCCTCTGGGGTTACATGGAAAAATACAACATACTTTTTGGGAGTGAAAGAAATATGCCTTAGCCTCTTCTGGCCCAGGAGGGTTGACCGAGCTAGATAATATTGTACTGAGGTAAAGCATACATATACACATGTACACAAGCACACACATACATATATACATGTACATAAGCACACACATACATATACTGTACATACATTCACAAACATTTACATACCTGTACATATATCCACAAACATACACATACTGTTGGCACACACACACACACACACACACACACACACACACACACAACTGAAACAAAATTAACACCAAGGATATCCAATGACATACTAAACTTAGAGGAATACAATATATGGAGAAGAGACAGAAATTTAAAAAAAGGAGGAGGAATTATAATATTAACTAAGAAAAATCTAAAAGTCAATGAAATAAAACTAGATATACCATCACAAGTAGAACTGATTGCAGTAGAGATCAACACATCTGAAGGGAAAGTAATTGTAGCCAATTTGTACATGCCACCCAGATCAAACACATGGGAAAGAGATGAATATGAGGACCTGGCAGGGAGTACAATTCAGAGTTTAAGATCATTACTACATAAAATGGAAGAGAAATCGGAAAGAATTATACTAACTGGGGATTTTAATACATATATAAATTGGAATACTCTAGATATAATTAGCCAAGAAAGCTGTTTGGGATCAAAAGCTCCTGGATCTCGTGCAGGAGTTTTTCCTGACGCTACATGTGAGGGAAACCACCAGAAAAAGAGGACTTGATGTACCTTCAGTGCTAGATCTAATATTTACTAGGCAAGAAAATGATATTGACAGTTTAATATATCACCTCCACTCGGCAAAAGCCATCATGCAGTACTAAATTATAACTTCAGGATAGCATACGACATAGTTAACAGCAATGACAGTTACAAAAAGAGCCTAAACTATAAAAAGGGAAATTATCAAGACCTAAAGAAGTATTTCTTAGAAGTTGATTGGGAAAATGAGCTTAGAGGACAAGATTTAAATGCGGTATATAAAAAATTCTGTGAATTTTATGAAATAGGAGTTCAGAAGTACATCCCACAGCACAAAGAAGCAGATAAGAAAATACAGAAATGGTTCAATACAGAATGTAAAAAATCAGAAGAAAGAAGAGATTTGTTGTGGAATACATACAGAAGACACAATAGTGAAAGGGCGTATAATAATTACAAACAGGCAAGAAACGATTATACAAGAATATGGAGGGAAGCCCAAAAACAGTTTGAGGAGGATATAATAAATAAAAGTAGTGATCAACCAAAGCTTGTTTTACAGCTACATCAGAAGCAAAACCAAAGTAAAAGATATAATACAATCCATTACGGACGAGGGAATCACTTATACACAAGAGAAAGATATTTGTGAAGCACTAAATAAGAAATTCCAATTAGTTTTTACAGAAGAAAAAATTTTTGAGAGGGACTATGTGGAACATGCATGTTCACACATACTAGCAGATATACAAATAGCAGAAAAAGTAATACAGGAGGAGTTAAGTAGATTAGACAGAGGAAATGCAAGTGGTCCTGATGAAATTTCATGTTGGGTACTACGAGAATGTGCAAAGGAGTTAAGTAAACCATTATTTATAATTTTCAAGAAATCCTTGAGTCAAGGTAAACTACCTGATATTTGGAAAAAAGCAAATATTGTCCCCTTATTCAAGAAAGGAAATAGACAAAATCCACTCAACTACCGACCAGTATCACTGACCAGTGTTGTAAGCAAGGTATTAGAAAAGCTTATAAGAAAAGCTTGGGTAAATCATCTAGAAGAACACAGTATGATAATAGAAAGACAGTTTGGTTTCAGAAAAGGAAAATCATGTGTTACTAATCTGTTGAGCTACTATGACAGAGTAACAAACACAATACAGGAAAGAGAAGGAGGGGTGGACAGTATCCATTTAGATTTCAAGAAAGCTTTTGACACAGTACCACACCAAAGACTTTTATGGAAACTGTACCATCAAGGAGGAATTCGAGGCAAACAGTTTTGTTGGATGCAAGACTTTCTCATAAAAAGAGAAATGAGAACAGTACTAAGAGGAAACTACTCATCATGGAAAAAAGTGACTAGTGGAGTACCACAGGGTTCAGTGCTAGCACCAATCATGTTTTTAGTGTATATAAATGATATAAACAGTAACACTGGAAATGAGAGCTATCTGAATATGTTTGCAGATGATGCAAAAATACAAAGGAGAATTACTAAGACAGACTCTTGTAAAGAGCTACAAGAAGAATTAAATAAACTTCATGAATGGAGTAGAACATGGCAAATGGAATTCAATGTGGACAAGTGTCATGTCATCAAGTTTGGTAAAAGTGGAAAAAGACCTGCTTGAGATTATAAGTTAGGAAATAAAACCCTATACACATCAGAAAGAGAGAAAGACCTAGGTGTGATTATTAATAACAGACTATCTCCGGCTGACCACATCAGCGAGAAGGTACGGAACTTGTATACACTGCTTGCAAATATGAGAATAGCATTCACATACATAAATGAAGACATGCTAAGAAGGATAATAACATCATTCATTAGACCAACCCTGGAATATGCATCAGTAGTCTGGAGTCCTCATCTCAAAAAACACATAGACAAAATTGAAAAAGTTCAAATGGCCGCTACAAGATGGATACCAAGCTTAAGGGACCTAAGTTACGAAGAAAGACTAAATAAACTGAATCTACCAACACTACAGGAGAGAAGGAAAAGAGGTTACATGATAATGCTATATAAGTGCATATCAGGGAAGGAGAAAATAGACATAAATGATTACTTAACATATAGAGAAGCATCAGCAAGAGGACACTGCAAAAAACTGCATAAGAAGAGAGGTGATAAAGACGTAAGGAAATTCAGTTTCCCAAACAGAGCAATTGATCAATGGAGTGCACTACCGAATGAAATAGTGTGTGCCAAAACAATTCACAAATTTAAGGATATGTACGATAAATATGGTTTAAGACACGGGACAGTACGAGCTTGACTCATTCCTGTAAAGATACAATTAGGTAAGAACAATTAGGTAAGAACACACACACACACACACACACACACACACACACACACACACACACACACACACACACACAGTTTTTACAGAAGAAAATAATTTTGAGAGGGATGATATGGAACATGCATGCCCAAACATATTACCAGATATACAAATGTTAGAAAATGAAATACAGAAGGAATTAAGTAAATTTGACAAAGGAAAAGCAAATGGTCCAGACGAAATTTCATGTTGGGTGCTACATGAATGTGCAAAGGAGTTAAGTAGACCATTATCTTTAATATTCAAGGAATCCCTGGATCAAGGTAAACTACCTGATATTTGGAAGAGAGCAAACATTGTTCCCTTGTTCAAGGAAGGGGATAGACAAAATCCACTCAACTACCGACCAGTTTCACTAACCAGTGTTGTAAGATACTGGAAAAGATGATGAGAAAAGTTTGGGTAAACCATCTAAATGAACAACATATGAAATGCAGAAAGAAAATTTGGTTTCAGAAAGGGAAAAGCATATGTTATTAATCTATTAAGCTACTATGACAGTTGCAGAAACATGACAGAAAAGAGAAAGATGGGTGAACAGTATCTATGTAGAGTTCAAGAAAGCATTTGACAGAGTACCGCTTCAAAGACTTTTATGGAAACTGTACCATCAAGGAGGAATCCGAGGCAAACTGTACTGTTGGATGCAAGGTGCTCTCAGAAAAAGGGAAATGAGAGCAGTACTAATGGGAAATTACTCATCATGGAGGGAAGTGACTAGCGGAGTTCCACAGGGCTCAGTGCTAGCACCATTTATGTTTTTAGTGTATATAAATGACATAGATAGTAATACTGGGAAAGAAAGCTATTTAAATATGTTTGTCGATGATGCAAAAATGCAAAGGAGAATTATAACACACTCTTGTAAAGAGCTACAAGAAGAATTAAAGAAACTTCACTAATGGAGTAATACATGGCAAACGGAATTCAATGTGGACGTACAAGTGTCATGTAATGAAGTTTGGTAAAAGTGGGAAAAGACCAGATTGGGATTATACGTGAGGAAGTAAAACCCTTCACATATAAGAAAGAGAGAAGGACTTACTGTAGGTGTGATTATCAGGAACAGACTATCTCTGGCTGATCACATCAGTGAGAAGGTACGGAATATGTGCATTAGGGTGGAGTGCAAAACAGGGATTTTGCACTATTTTTTTTTCTTTTGGAAATTCGAGTGCCTATAGTGAAATTATGATGCTACATGCTACTAAAAAAGATATATTAAAATTGCATGTTCCCCAACACTGATTAAATTTTTCACATATGGGAAAAACCATATGTTATCAAATTTGGTCTAAAGACCATTTTTAAATCATTATTCATTTCTAACAATAGCAATTATACTCATTTAAGGTACATATATTAAAGTCGGAGAAAAAATTAACTATGTAATATATCTTCAGGTGTCCCAGAGTAAATGATATTAGCATAATATGGCATAATAAATGAGAAATTTTCATAAATCATTATAACCTTCCTATTGAATTCATCTTCATTTTTGACAGTAGGTTATACAGTACAATGTACAATGTGAACTGTACCAAATTATTTTCAGGAGTACCACGTTATTTTCATTGCAACATATTTTCAATAGCTGCGTTATATGTAATTAATATTACATACAGCTCTCAGTTTATTCTGATTATGATAATCCAAATCAGAATAATTCAGAACTCACCACGACAAGGTGGCTGTACTGCGAGTTCCACCCAAGCCCAACCCATCTACCCAACCATTTGAGCTCTGTCATTTCATTTTTCTAAGAATTTATTTGCAAAATTGAGCTTTCATTTGAAAGCTAGGCATCATTTTGCGAGACTCAATTCTTGCACGAATGAAACCATTCTGACACACCTTTCCACTGCTTGAGTGTGGCAAAGGCAAGTTTCTAAAGTTTTTCATCTCCTTTGTATTAGCTCATCAGTTTCTTTGTCCGAGTTCAGTAACTTCAGCGTCTTGCCGCTTAACCATGTCAGTATAGTCTGCAGCTTCAAAATTTAGAGGAGGAATCTTGAAAATCCTAACTGACTGTCCTTTGTATTGATCACTTGCTTTCTTAATGCACCTCAAAGAAAGTTCTTATATGTGGCTTCGTTCATCGTCAGTCATGCTCAGCAAATTGTTTCAGGATGAACGTAAAAGGCATTGCGCTGTATCATTGGAAAACCAATTTCCCTCACATCAGCATTCATTGACCTTGAAAGTTTGATGGTCTTGAATAAACTGATAAGTCCATTTTCTGAAGAGGAATCGTGTTTAATTGTAAACCACATCAGAGCATAGGCTTTCATGACGTATACTACAATTTCTTTCATTATTACTGATGGAAATTCTGTTGCCACATAGACAGCAATCTCAGTAAATTTCTGTGAGGGTGTAGTATGTTAAGTGCTTCGTGCCTGAGTGTGGTTCAGCTCGGACACCGGTTTGGCCTTTTTTGTTTGGTATTCGGTTCGGGTTCGTTTGGTGAGGTGGCAAGTAACTAGGGGGCGTGACGTGGCATAGGTGGTTAGATGGTAGTTTCCATTCGCAGTACCGTCAGTTGCTCCCCAGCCACCAGCCAGGGCCCTATTTTTGTCGAGGGCCGGACAGGAGAGGCATCCTTCATGTTCAGTTAGTGACTCTTGTGAGGTGTTCCTGCCCGAGTGGTACACGGCTGGCTAACTTACGGAACACCCGGAAATACAGGAGGGGGCCAACAAACGTAGTTATACTTTATGAAGGGGACTTATAAAGGACTTACTGTACTTAAGTACAAACCTTGGTGCTATGATTTATTTTTGTTTTTGTAATATATTTATTATTTTTTCTTGTTTGTTTACCATTAACCCAAGAGCAACACTCTTGATACCTGATCCCTGATTTACATCTGTTCACTGGACTACTTTGTGTTAGAGAGAACCTGAAGCATTCACAACCTCCTTTTGGTCCTGTATTAACCGGAGTTCCATCACAGCCTAAAGCTATGATTTTTAAAAAATCTGAATACTTTCCAAGAATTGTGAGATACCATCAGAAAAGGCTTGGGGTTCTGCTAAAGTTAAATGCTCTGCTTGGACTCTCCTACAATTTGTTTCCTTTACTCGTCTTGAATTTGAGTAGTATCCATTCTACCATCAAAATATATGCTGATCAGAGCGTTTTCAAATTCATCTTTTTCTTTAAGAGAACTTCGTTGGCGTTGCCTTTCTCTTCGAACTCTTGATCAAGAAGAGGTAGCCTCGGAAGAACTTGCTGTATCAAGCAGAACAGAGCTGGAAATTATAGCAGCAGTTCGTTCTGACACCCAGTACAATCCCAAGCATATGTTGTGTTGGGTAAATGTAAGCGTTTCTTTGGAGTGTGAGAGCATGAAGTTTTTTTTTTTTTTTTTTTCAGGGCTCTTGGAATGGGTAATTTTGTCCTTTCCTTCACTGTTTGTTTCACTTTCTGTTGTTGATGATACAGGTAGTAAAACAGACTTCTGTTCTGCTCGTGCTCTGCTGTTCAGCTATGGAACGTTCGTGTCTACCTTTTCGTACAGCAGCGATTTTGTTTCTTTTTTAAATGAGTGTCAATAGAGCCTATCTCCATTTTTCTTTCAGTATGTTGGTCTAATAAAAATGTTTCTTCTCTTTATGAAACTTTCTCCCTCTCACACAAACATAATCAGAGAATGTTTTGCATTTGCAACTTGAAACATCAAATAATGCAATTCTTATAGAAGACAGGCTTGTTCTGAGGAAACCGCAACTTATATATACAGGAAAAACAATACCAGTGTTGCAACGAACAGCGTATTTTTTATGTCTAGACGTTTCGACGTCATCTTGAGTGGATCTAAAAAAAAAAAAAAAAAAGACCCGTAAGGTATTTAAAATCCTAAAAGAACTATTTGAGCATGAGTTCATCGTACTTATATAAAATAGAGAAAACGTAGTGAACGTAGTGTTAAATTACAGGGGGGACTTAACTGCACGATATATTCATAGCGACAACAGACAAATGTTTTGGGCCGGTTTTCGTTTATAAATACCTTAAATAAATACCTTACAGGTCTTTTTTTATCTTTTTAGATCCAATGAAGATGACATAGATGAGTATGTCGAGACGTCTGGACATAATAAATATGCTGTTCGTTGCAACACTGGTATTGCTTATCCTGTAATGCAGTTCTTGCTTTATCTCTGAATTCAATGCGTTTTAATTTGTACGACGGTGGGTCTTTCCTGCCTTTCACTGGTTACAGAATATACCGGTATTTCTTCTGATAAGCTGTTGTCATTTGTTTTATGCGTAGTTGTGAAACAAATGAGATCGGTGCTTTTTTGCAAACAGATTCAATTTTTTCAGCTGCTGTAGTTGCAATTTCATTAACCGAAGGATCTTTAATAGTAGTTTGCTTAATCAGATGTCTTTCAAATATATAGCACTTAATAACATCTTCATAAGTGGGAAGAATTCTTTCACTGGGTTCACTGAAGCTGCAAGATATAGGATAGTCTGTCATTTTCAGTGTCCAACAGGCTACATCATGACTCGGCGATCACCACCTCTTAATTAATATATATATATATATATATATATATATATATATATATATATATATATATATATATATATATATATATATTGTTACGGAACAGAGAGAGAGACAATGAACACTTCAAGCGAGAATACTAAAATCACTACTGTCCCGCAAAGTTCCAGGTTCAAAACCAAAGAGTTAGGTAAAATTACAAGTTAAAGTTTAATACTCAAACTAACAACTAAACATTCAGGATTCATAAGGATAATGTAATGGCAAAAACAGGTTAAATATATGGTTAACTGCAATAGCTTCTATTAACACGAATTTAGCAAGAACAAATTTATCTAAGTCAGCCCTGATAAATGAGAAAACCGGATAATGCTCAGTTAAAGCAAGATATATAAATACAGATACAAAATATTATTAATATTGGCTGACATTAAAACTCTACATGAATCACAAAAACCTTACCAGGCTTACGAATTAACACGTTAGGCCATACAGTACAAGAAAAATGGTAACAACACTTATACTCAAATTATGCAGCAGCTAGATGGTTGGAGACTTCCTGAGCACTCACAAAGATAATACACTATACAGGGGAGGACAGAGATTTGAACCAAATGAGGAGTAGATCTAAGTGGCAATTAATGCAGAGACTGAGCTCATTATATAGGGGCCGGCAGAGCTTGATTCAACTTGTAAGAAGAACGCGCAACTGAAGCCATAGGGGACAAAGAGTTGACAGTCCTGCTCTGAACAACAGAAAGAACGACTTACTCTACTATAAGGGGAGAAGGGGGGAGTGAGGTAGAACACACAAGCCTGGTCACTATGGAAGCCACGAGGCGAATCGTGATCAAACATGCAGCATACTGTACGTTAGAATTATACAAAGGATGATGAAATCATAGGCTATGTAACACCTCCCCACAAAGGAAAAGAAATTTACAAAGGAAATTTCTTATTACTCTAAAACAATCTGTCTAAAGGTTTGATAAGCAATCTGCAATAACATTTTCTTTCCCCTTGACATGTTCTATGTCTAATGAATACTCCTGAAGAAGTAGACTCCATCTTGTCAATCTCTGATTTTTATCTTTAAACTTACTAAGGAATTTCAGTGGGTTATGATCGGTATAAATGACTATGGGGTCAAAACCAGAACACAAATAAAATTAAAAATGCTGTAAACCCAAAATCAAGGCCAAAAGCTCTTTCTCAATAGTGGAGTAGTTCTTTTGAGGTGGAGTGAACTTCTTACTGAAATAAGATGCAGGGTGTTCAATACCCTGATCATCCTCTTGCAGCAAAACAGCCCCAGCTCCTGTATCACTTGCA
Organism: Coenobita brevimanus; assembly: GCF_032717465.1. Taxonomy (NCBI): domain Eukaryota; kingdom Metazoa; phylum Arthropoda; class Malacostraca; order Decapoda; family Coenobitidae; genus Coenobita; species Coenobita brevimanus. The sequence continues at coordinate 11,029,769 of NC_137034.1, forward strand.
TCAACAGCCATCTTAAAAGGCTTAGCAAAATTTGGAGTAGCGAGCACTGGCTGACTTAATAGGATAGCTTTCAGTTTACTGAAAGAGGATTCACAGTTATCGGTCCAGACAAATTTAACTCCCTTTTTCAGTAGGTCTGTAAGTGGTGATACAAGAATAGAAAAGTTAAGAACAAATCTCCTGTAATAACCTACCATTCCCAAAAATCTTTGTAGCTCTTTCCTACTTTTAGGTCTGGGAAGATCACTTATATCCTGAACCTTAGCTCCTGGTGGTGCAACGTGTCCATCACCAATTACGTACCCAAGGTACTGAACTTTAGCTTGACCAAACTCACACTTTGATAAATTAGCTACAAGATTAGCCTGAACCAAATGCTCAAGAAATTTGCTGACATGGCATAGGTGATCTTTCCAGTTGTCACTGAAGATTAATACATCATCAATATAAACAACACACCCTGCCAAACCCTCTGTTACAACATTCATGAGCTTCTGAAAAGTGGCTGGTGCATTCTTCATACCGTATGGCATTACAGAACCTGCAAAAGTCTTTCCTAGTGTTACAAAACATGAGATCTCCCCAGCACGTTCAGTCATAGGTACTTGCCAGTATCCCTTTAACAAATCAAACTTACTTATGTACCTAGCCTTTCCGATCTTGTCTATGCAATCTTCCACACGAGGGAGAGGGTAAGTGTCTGTTTTGGTTATCAGATTAACACGTCTGTAGTCGATGCAAAGCCGCTGTGACCCACCTGGCTTAGGGACTAGAGTGACAGAAGAACTCCACTCGCTCTGACAGGGCTCAATCATCTTGTGGTCCAACAGGTAGCCAAGCTCCTTCTGGATGAGAGGAACTTTCACTGGGTTCACACGGTAAGGAGGCAGTTTAATTGGCTTTGCGTCTCCAATATCGACATCATGCATCAACACAGTGGTTCTTCCTGGAATGGCACGGAACTCTTGCGGGTACTCCTGCAGTAATGCTGAAAACTCCTGCCTTTCCTCGGGAGCTAGATGAGAAAGCTTAGTCTGGAGATCATTCATGATATCAGGATTCTTCCCCAAACTATCACTCAAGCTCATGCTGCATGGGAGAACTTCACTTGCAGACTCGGGTGGAACAGCTACAGTGCAGACTGGGTTATTTTCGTCCCGCCTGTGATATAACTTTAGCATGTTGATGTGACAAAGTTGCTTGTTCTTTCTACGATCTGGTGTGGCGATGACATAGTTGACATCACTGAGTTTCTTCTCCACGAAATAAGGACCACTAAACTTGGCTTGAAGAGGTTGCACATGCACCGGTAGCAGAATCAAAACCTGATCTCCTGGCTGAAAGTGGCGGAACCTGGACTTCTTATCATAGCAAGTCTTCATCTTCTCCTGAGCAGCTCCTAAATTCTCTCTCGCCAGCTGTAAAGCAGTGGACAGCCGTTCTTTGAACTTCATCACATACTCCAGCAGGTTGACGTCATCTTCCTCCGACAGCCAGCATTCCTTGAGTAGCTTAAGGGGTCCTCTTACTTCATGGCCAAACAGTAGTTCAAAGGGTGAGAAGCCCAGTGATTCATTTAGAGATTCTCTTGCGGCAAATACAACGAATGGAAGACCTTTATCCCAGTCTTTCTGATGTTCCAAACAGTATTTCTTGAGCATCGATTTGAGTGTTTGATGATATCTATCCAACGCTCCTTGGGTCTGGGGATGGTAAGCTGAAGACGTGATCTGGGTGATGCCCAACTCTTTCAGAGACTGCTTGAAAACATTTGACATGAAATTACTTCCCCGGTCTGACTGTACCTCATTGGGCAGACCAAACTTGGTGAAGAACCCAAGCATTTCCTTAACCACGTTCTTTGCTGAGATATTTCTAAGTGGAATGGCTTCAGGATAACAAGTAGCCATATCAATCAGGGTCAACACATAAGAAAATCCCGAAGAAGTCTAAGGAAGAGGGCCCACAATATCCACCAACACACGGGTGAAAGGCGCCTCAAAAGGAGGAATGGGAACTAGAGGTGCAACCTTTTCGGTCTGATTACACTTCCCCACAACTTGACAGGTGTGACAAGACTTACAATACCAGGAAATATCTCTGAAGATACCTGGCCAGTAGAAGTGTTTCAAAATGCTTGCCACAGTCTTCCTCACTCCAAGGTGTCCTGCCAAACTGGAATCATGAGCCACTCTAATGATATCCTGCCTACAAACACGAGGAATGACAACTTGATGTACAACCTCCCATTCACAGTCGACTGATGATGTTGGGGGTCTCCACTTTCTCATAAGTACTCCTGACTTTATATAATAACAAGTAGAAGTACCAGCTGACTCTTCCTCACGGCAAGCAGAGTTAGCTAGACCTTTCAACTCAGGGTCAGCAACCTGCAACCCAACCAACTCTTGACGAGACAAATTATCAACACTACGGGGTACTGCCTCATCTGGTGAGTGGTCCAAATTAGCAAGAAAAGTGTCAGCTAGGATAACATCATCATCATCATTATCCTCTAAGTCACCAGTAACTTTAGACTTAGCCCTAGTGACAGCACATGCAGAGAACACGTCAGGGACATCACAATCCTGGGTCGAAGTCACTGGTTCACAAGACAACTGAGGAGCTGGACACACTTGACTTCCACCAATATCATTTCCAAGTAAGAAAGTTACACCTGACGTTGGGAGTGTCTCAACCAACCCAACCATAACGGAACCATTAACAAAACCAGACTCTAAATTCACTGTGTACAGAGGGACAGAGAAGTAATTATTCCCTACACCTTGTAAGATTACAGTTTCATCAGAGGAATTAACATTAGAGCCTAGAACACTGGTCAGCATAAGGGATTGGCAAGCATCTGTATCACGATATATTTAACTGATTTCCTGTCATTACTGTCCAGAGGACTGACAAAACCATCAGACAGGAAATTAGCACAGGAACTCTTGAGAGTGTCACCCGAGTTACTGCTCAGAAGAGGAGCTTCATCATGAAAATTTAATTTACCCCTCAAAGCAGGTTCAGTTAACTCGGTTAAAGAAGTCTGTGAACTCTCAAGGGTGGACACTAGACCAATTGACTGAATATTTAAAGACTCCTTTTTGTTCACATCACGCTGTCTCCTGAAACATTTCTCTGTAGTATGACCAAGCTTACTACAATAAGTACATTTACTTTTCTGAAGTCTAGAGGTGGAACTGGTATTTACTTCCTGAGAAACATCATCTTTATTCTCTTTCCTGTTACCTGTTCTCTGAGTAGAGGCAACGTACTTACTCTCACCTTTCCTTTTTTCTTTAGAATATCTCTTGTGAGTGAGAACATATTCATGAGCTAAAACTGCAGCATCAGACAAATTATCTATTCTTTTCTCATCAAGATATAGGCTTACATCTTTATTAATACACCTTTTGAAGTCCTCCAGCAAAATCATCTGCTTAAATTTATCAAAATCATTCTTAGAATTTAACCACTGCTCTAACGGATCTTCTTTGAATTTTGCATACTCAACATGGGATTGCTTATCTTGTTTATAAGTTGTCCTAAATTTTACTCTACAGGCTTCAGGAACAAGCTCATAGGCCTTAAGAATCAAGCTCTTAACTACATCATAATTATCAGATTGATCCTGAGGCAAAGATGCATAAGTTACTTGAGCTTTACCGGTGAGAACAGTTTGAAGGAGTACTGGCCAATACTTTTTGGGCCAATTAAAACCTGTAGCTACCCTCTCAAACAACTGAAAATACTTTGTTAAATCAGATTCATTAAAAGAAGGGACAAGTTTAACATTTTTAGCCACATCAAAATCATCAGAGGTAGATGATCCAGTTCCACCTTGTTTCATGCGATACTCATGGTCTGCCTGAGTCCTAGCAAGTTCAATTTGTGCCTGAGCCTGTGCCTGTGCCTCCTGAATACGAGCCTGAGACTCAGCCTCCTTAGCCTCAGCCACCTTAGCACGAGCCTGAAACTCAGCTTCCTTAGCACGAGCCAGAAACTCAGCCTCCTTAGCAAGAGCCTCCTGCAGGGCTAGCTGTAACTTAGCTATTTCAATCTACGTTTGCTCATCTGGAGGAGTTACATTAAACAAGCTTTTATTAATCATGTCAACAATTAGATCTTTAGACTGATGAGAGCGAACAGCAATTCCCAATTGTTGAGCAACAAGCTTAAGTTCATTCTTTGTTCTTTTTTCTACATCACTCACTGTTTGCACATTTGACAAAAAATCTTTGGCTTCATCAAGAGTAGTAATAGTAGACATCATGAATAAATCACAGTCACAAAATATCAAGCAATATCCTTATGATAATATCCTGAATATCCTGATAAGAGGTCGCCAAATTTATGTTACGGAACAGAGAGAGATAATGAATACTTCAAGTGAGAATACTAAAATCACTACTGTCCCGCAAAGTTCCAGATTCAAAACCAAAGAGTTAGGTAAAATTACAAGTTAAAGTTTAATGCTCAAACTAACAACTAAACATTCTGGACTCATAAGGATAATGTAATGGCAAAACAGGTTACATATATATGGTTAACTGCAATAGCCTCTATTAACATGAATTTAGCAATAGCAAATTTATCTAAGTCAGCCCTGATAAATAAGAAAACCGAATAATGCTCAGTTAAAGTAAGATATAATATTATTACAGATAAAAAATGTTACTAAAAATGGCTGACATCAAAAACTCTACATGAATCACAAAGACCCTACTAGGCCCACGAATCAACGCCTTAGGCCATACAGTACGAGAAAAATTTTAACAACACTTATACTCAAATTATACAGCAGCTAGATGGCTGGAGACTTCCTGAGCACTCACAAAAATAATAATACACTATACAGGGGAGGACAGAGATGTGAACAAAATGAGGAGTAGATCTAAGTGGCAATTAATGCAGAGACTGAGCTCATTATATACGGGCCGTCAGAGCTTAATACAACTTGTAAGAAGGACGCGCAAATGAAGGCAAAGAGGACAAAGAGTTGACAATCCTGCTCTGAAGAACAGAAAGAACGACTATATATATTGTTACATAGCCTATGATTTCATCATCCTTTGTATACTTCTAACGTACAGTATGCTGTTTGTTTGATCACGATTCGCCTCGTGGCTTCCATAGTGACCAGGCTAGTGTGTTTTACCTCATTCCCCCCTTCTCCCCCTTGTAGTAGAGTAAGTCGTTCTTTCTGTTGTTCAGAGCAGGGATGTCAACTCTTTGTCCTCTGTGCCTTCATTTGCGCGTCCTTCTTGCAAGTTGTATCAAGCTCTGACTGCCGCTATATAATGAGCTCAGTCTCTGCATTAATTGTCACTTAGATCTACTCCTCATTTTGTTCACATCTCTGTCCTCCCCCGTACAGATGTTATTATTTTTGTGAGTGCTCAGGAAGTCTCCAACCATCTAGCTGCTGTGTGATTTGAGTATAAGTGTTATTACATTTTTTCTTGTACTTTATAACATGACATGTTAATTCGTAGGCCTAGTGAGGTTTTTGTGATTCATGTGTTTTAGGTGTCAGCCATTATTAATAATATTTTGAATCTGTAATAATATATCTTGCATTAACTGAGCATTATCCGGTTTTCTCATTTTATCAGGGCTGACTTAGATAAATTTACTCTTGCTAATTTTGTGTCAATAGAGGCTATTGCAGTTACCCATATATTTAACCTGTTTTTTGTCACTACATTATCCTTATGAGTCCTGAATGTTTAGTTGTTAGTTTGAGCATTAAACTTTAACTTGTAATTTTACTTAACTCTTTTGTTTTGAACCTGGAACTTTGCGAGACAGTAGTGATTTTAGTATTCTCACTTGAAGTGTTCATTATCTCTTTCTGTTCTGTAACATAAATTTGGCGACCTCTTGTCAGGATATTCAGGATATTATCATAAGGATATTGCTTGATATTTTGTTACTGTGATTTATTCATGATGTCCACTATTACTACTCTTGAAGCCAAAGATTTTTTGTCAAATGTGCAAACAGTGTGTGATTTAGAAAACAGAACAAAGAGTGAACTTAAGCTTGTTGCTCAACAATTGGGAATTGCTGTTCGCTCTCATCAGTCTAAAGATCTAATTGTTGACATGATTAATAAAAGCTTTTTTTAATGGAACTCCTCCAGATGATCAAACACAGATTGAAATAGCTGAGTTACAGCTAGCCCTGCAGGAGGCTCGTGCTAAGGAGGCTGAGTTTCAGGCACGTTCTAAGGAGGCACAGGCACAAATTGAAATTGCTAGGATTCAGGCAGACCATGAGTATTGCATGAAACAAGGTGGAACTGGATCATCTAGCTCTGATGATTTTGCTGTGACTAAAAATGTTAAACTTGTCCCTCCTTTTAATGAATCTGATTTAACAAAGTATTTTCAGTTGTTTGAGAGGGTAGCTACAGGTTTTAATTGGCCCAAGGAGTATTGGCCAGTACTCCTTCAAACTGTTTTCACCGGTAAAGCTCAAGTAACTTATGCATCTTTGCCTCAGGATCAATCTGATAATTATGATGTAGTTAAGAGCTTGATTCTTAAGGCCTATGAGCTTGTTCCTGAAGCCTATAGAGTAAAATTTAGGACAATTTATAAGCAAGATAAGCAATCCCATGTTAAGTATGCAAAAATCAAAGAAGATCTGTTAGAGCAGTGGTTAAATTCTAAGAATGTGGATTCTGATTTTGGTAAATTTAAGCAGATGATTTTGCTGGAGGACTTCAAAAGGTGTATTGATAAAGATGTAAGCCTATATCTTGATGAGAAAAGAATAGATAATTTGTCTGATGCTGCAGTTTTGGCTGATAAATATGTTCTCTCTCACAAGAGATATTCTAAAGAAAAAAGGAAAGCTGAGAGTAAGGACGTTCCCTCTACTCAGAGTACAGGTAACAGAAAAGAGAATAAAGATGATGTTTCTCAGGAAGTAAATACCAGCTTCACCTCTAGATTTCAGAAAAGTAAATGTACTTATTGTAGTAAACTTGGTCATACTACGGAGAAATGTTTCAGGAGACAGCGTGATGTGAACAAAAAGGAGTCTTTAAATATTCAGTCAATTGGTCTAGTGTCCACCCTTGAGAGTTCCCAGAATTCTTTAACTGAGTTAACTGAACCTGCTTTGAGGGGTAAATAAAATTCTCATGATGGAGCTCTTCTTTTGAGCAGTAACGTGGGTGACACTCTCAAGAGTTCCTGTGCTAATTTCCTGTCAGATGGTTTTGTCAGTCCTCTGGACAGTAATGACAGGAAATCAGTTAAAATATATCGTGATACAGGTGCTTGCCAATCCCGTATGCTGACCAGTGTTCTAGGCTCTAATGTTAATTCCTCTGATGAAACTGTAATCTTTCAAGTTGTAGGGAATAATTACTTCTCTGTCCCTCTGTACACAGTGAATTTAGAGTCTGGTTTTGTTAATGGTTCCGTTATGGTTGGGTTGGTTGAGACACTCCCTATGTCAAGTGTAACTTTCTTACTTGGAAATGATATTGGTGAAAGTCAAGTGTGTCCAGCTCCTCAGTTGTCTAGTGAACCAGTGGCTGCGACCCAGGATTGTGATGTCCCTGACGTGTTCTCTGCATGTGCTGTCACTAGGGCTAAGTCTAAAGTTACTGGTGACTTAGAAGATAATGATGATGATGTTATCCTAGCTGACACTTTTCTTGCTAATTTGGACCACTCACCAGATGAGGCAGTACCCCGTAGTGTTGATAATTTGTCTCGTCAAGAGTTGGTTGAGTTGCAGGTTGCTGACCCTGAGTTGCAAGGTCTAGCTAACTCTGCTTGCAGTGAGGAAGAGTCAGGTAGTGCTTCTACTTGTTATTATATAAAGTCAGGAGTACTTATGAGGAAGTGGAGACCCCCAACAGCATCAGCCGACTGTGAATGGGAGGTTGTACATCAAGTTGTCATCCCTCGTGTTTGTAGGCAGGATATCATTAGAGTGGCTCATGATTCCAGTTTGGCAGGACACCTTGGAGTGAGGAAGACTGTGGCACGCATTTTGAAACACTTCTGTTGGCCAGGTATCTTCAGAGATTTTTCCTGGTATTGTAAGTCTTGTCACACCTGTCAAGTTGTGGGGAAGTGTAATCAGACCGAAAAGGTTGCACCTCTAGTTCCCATTCCTCCTTTTGAGGCGCCTTTCACCCGTGTGTTGGTGGATATTGTGGGCCCTCTTCCTTAGACTTCTTCGGGATTTTCTTATGTGTTGACCCTGATTGATATGGCTACTCGTTATCCTGAAGCCATTCCACTTAGAAATATCTCAGCAAAGAACGTGGTTAAGGAAATGCTGGGGTTCTTCACCAAGTTTGGTCTGCCCAAGGAGGTACAGTCAGACCAGGGAAGTAATTTCATGTCAAATATTTTCAAGCAGTCTCTGAAAGAGTTGGGCATCACCCAGATCACGTTTTCAGCTTACCATCCCCAGACCCAAGGAGCGTTGGAGAGATATCATCAAACACTCAAATCGATGCTCAAGAAATACTGTTTGGAACATCAGAAAGACTGGGATAAAGGTCTTCCATTCGTTGTATTTGCCGCAAGAGAATCTCCAAATGAATCACTGGGCTTCTCACCCTTTGAACTAATGTTTGGCCATGAAGTAAGAGGACCCCTTAAGCTACTCAAGGAATGCTGGCTGTCGGAGGAAGATGACGTCAACCTGCTGGAGTATGTGATGAAGTTCAAAGAATGGCTGTCCACTGCTTTACAGCTGGCGAGAGAGAATTTAGGAGCTGCTCAGGAGAAGATGAAGACTTGCTATGATAAGAAGTCCAGGTTACGCCACTTTCAGCCAGGAGATCAGGTTTTGATTCTGCTACCGGTGCATGTGCAACCTCTTCAAGTCAAGTTTAGTGGTCCTTATTTCGTGGAGAAGAAACTCAGTGATGTCAACTCTGTCATCGCCACACCAGATCGTAGAAAGAACAAGCAACTTTGTCACATCAACATGCTAAAGTTATATCACAGGCGGGACGAAAATAACCCAGTCTGCACTGTAGCTGTTCCACCCGAGTCTGCAAGTGAAGTTCTCCCATGCAGCATGAGCCTGAGTGATAGTTTGGGGAAGAATCCTGATATCATGAATGATCTCCAGACTAAGCTTTCTCATCTAGCTCCCGAGGAAAGGCAGGAGTTTTCGGCATTACTGCAGGAGTACCCGCAAGTGTTCCGTGCCACTCCAGGAAGAACCACTGTGTTGATGTATGGTGTCGATGTTGGAGACGCAAAGCCAATTAAACTGCCTCCTTACCGTGTGAACCCAATGAAAGTTCCTCTCATTCAGAAGGAGTTTGGCTACCTGTTGGACCACAAGATGACTGAGCCCTGTCAGAGTGAGTAGTTCTCCTGTCACTCTAGTCCCTAAGCCAGGTGGGTCACAGCAGCTTTGCATCGACTACAGACGTGTTAATCAAATAACCAAAACAGACACTTACCCTCTCCCTCGTGTGGAAGATTGCATAGACAAGATCGGAAAGGCTAGGTACATAAGTAAGTTTGATTTGTTAAAGGGATACTGGCAAGTACCTACAGTATGACTGAACATGCTAGGGAAATCTCATGTTTTGTAACACTAGGAAAGACTTGCATGTTCTGTAATGCCATATGGTATGAAGAATGCACCAGCCACATTTCAGAAGCTCATGAATGTTGTAACAGAGGGTTTGGCAGGGTGTGCTGTTTATATTGATGATGTATTAATCTTCAGTGACAACTGGAAAGATCACCTATGCCATGTCAGTAAATTTCTTGAGCGTTTGGTTCAGGCTAATCTTGTAGCTAATTTATCAAAGTGTGAGTTTGGTGAAGCTAAAGTTCAGTACCTTCAGTGCGTAATTGGTGATGGACACGTTGCACCAACAGGAGCTAAGGTTCAGGTTATAAGTGATCTTCCCAGACCTAAAAGTAGGAAAGAGCTACAGAGATTTTTGGGAATGGTAGGTTATTACAGGAGATTTGTTCTTAACTTTTCAATTCTTGTATCACCACTTACAGACCTACTGAAAAAGGGAGTTGAATTTGTCTGGACCAATAACTGTGAATCCTCTTTCAGTAAACTTAAAGTTATCCTATTAAGTCAGACAGTGCTAGCTACTCCAAATTTTGCTAAGCCTTTTAAGATGGCTGTTGACGCAAGTGATACAGGAGCTGGGGCTGTTTTGCTGCAAGAGGATGATCAGGGTATTGAACACCCTGTATCTTATTACAGCAAGAAGTTCACTCCACCTCAAAAGAACTACTCAACTATTGAGAAAGAGCTTTTGGCCTTGATTTTGGGTTTACAACATTTTTAATTTTATTTGTGTTCTGGTTTTGACCCCATAGTCATTTATACCGATCATAACCCACTGAAATTCCTTAGTAAGTTTAAAGATAAAAATCAGAGATTGACAAGATGGAGTCTACTTCTTCAGGAGTATTCATTAGACATACAGCATGTCAAGGGGAAAGAAAATGTTATTGCAGATTGCTTATCTAGACTTTAGACAGATTGTTTTAGAGTAATAAGAAATTTCCTTTGTAAATTTCTTTTTCTTTGTGGGGAGGTGTTACATAGCCTATGATTTCATCATCCTTTGTATAATTCTAACGTACAGTATGCTGCATGTTTGATCACGATTCGCCTCGTGGCTTCCATAGTGACCAGGCTAGCGTGTTTTACCTCACTCCCCCCTTCTCCCCCTTGTAGTAGAGTAAGTCGTTCTTTCTGTTGTTCAGAGCGGGAGTGTCAACTCTTTGTCCTCTCTGCCTTCATTTGCGCGTCCTTCTTGCAAGTTGTATCAAGCTCTGCCGGCCCCTATGTAATGAGCTCAGTCTCTGCATTAATTGCCACTTAGATCTACTCCTCATTTTGTTCACATCTCTGTCCTCCCCTGTACAGTTGTTATTATTTTTGTGAGTGCTCAGGAAGTCTCCAACCATCTAGCTGCTGTGTGATTTGAGTATAAGTGTTATTACATTTTTTCTTGTACTTTATAACATGACATGTTAATTCGTAGGCCTAGTGAGGTTTTTGTGATTCATGTGTTTTAGGTGTCAGCCATTATTAATAATATTTTGAATCTGTAATAATATATCTTGCATTAACTGAGCATTATCCGGTTTTCTCATTTTATCAGGGCTGACTTAGATAAATTTACTCTTGCTAATTTTGTGTTAATAGAGGCTATTGCAGTTACCCATATATTTAACCTGTTTTTTGTCATTACATTATCCTTATGAGTCCTGAATGTTTAGTTGTTAGTTTGAGCATTAAACTTTAACTTGTAATTTTACTTAACTCTTTTGTTTTGAACCTGGAACTTTTGCGAGACAGTAGTGATTTTAGTATTCTCACTTGAAGTGTTCATTATCTCTCTCTGTTCCGTAACATAAATTTGGCGACCTCTTGTCAGGATATTCATGATATTATCATAAGGATATTGCTTGATATTTTGTTACTGTGATTTATTCATGATGTCCACTATTACTACTCTTGAAGCCAAAGATTTTTTGTCAAATGTGCAAACAGTGTGTGATGTAGAAAACAGAACAAAGAGTGAACTTAAGCTTGTTGCTCAACAATTGGAAATTGCTGTTCCCTCTCATCAGTCTAAAGATCTAATTGTTGACATGATTAATAAAAGCTTGTTTAATGTAACTCCTCCAGATGATCAGACACAGATTGAAATAGCTGAGTTACAGCTAGCCCTGCAGGAGGCTCGTGGTAAGGAGGCTGAGTTTCAGGCACGTTCTAAGGAGGCACAGGCACAAATTGAAATTGCTAGGATTCAGGCAGACCATGAGTATTGCATGAAACAAGGTGGAACTGGATCATCTAGCTCTCATGATTTTGCTGTGACTAAAAATGTTAAACTTGTCCCTCCTTTTAATGAATCTGATTTAACAAAGTATTTTCAGTTGTTTGAGAGGGTAGCTACAGGTTTTAATTGGCCCAAAGAGTATTGGCCAGTACTCCTTCAAACTGTTTTCTCCAGTAAAGCTCAAGTAACTTATGCATCTTTGCCTCAGGATCAATCTGATAATTATGATGTAGTTAAGAGCTTGATTCTTAAGGCCTATGAGCTTGTTCCTGAAGCCTATAGAGTAAAATTTAGGACAATTTATAAGCAAGATAAGCAATCCCATGTTAAGTATGCAAAAATCAAGAAGATCTGTTAGAGCAGTGGTTAAATTCTAAGAATGTGGATTCTGATTTTGGTAAATTTATGCAGATGATTTTGCTGGAGGACTTCAAAAGGTGTATTAATAAAGATGTAAGCCTATATCTTGATGAGAAAAGAATATATAATTTGTCTGATGCTGCAGTTTTGGCTGATGAATATGTTCTCTCTCACAAGAGATATTCTAAAGAAAAAAGGAAAGCTGAGAGTAAGGACGTTCCCTCTACTCAGAGTACAGGTAACAGAAAAGAGAATAAAGATGATGTTTCTCAGGAAGTAAATACCAGCTTCACCTCTAGATTTCTGAAAAGTAAATGTACTTATTGTAGTAAGCTTGGTCATACTACGGAGAAATGTTTCAGGAGACAGCGTGATGTGAACAAAAAGGAGTCTTTAAATATTCAGTCAATTGGTCTAGTGTCCACCCTTGAGAGTTCCCAGAATTCTTTAACTGAGTTAACTGAACCTGCTTTGAGGGGTAAATAAAATTCTCATGATGGAGCTCTTCTTTTGAGCAGTAACGTGGGTGACACTCTCAAGAGTTCCTGTGCTAATTTCCTGTCAGATGGTTTTGTCAGTCCTCTGGACAGTAATGACAGGAAATCAGTTAAAATATATCGTGATACAGGTGCTTGCCAATCCCGTATCTGACCAGTGTTCTAGGCTCTAATGTTAATTCCTCTGATGAAACTGTAATCTTACAAGTTGTAGGGAATAATTACTTCTCTGTCCCTCTGTACACAGTGAATTTAGAGTCTGGTTTTGTTAATGGTTCCGTTATGGTTGGGTTGGTTGAGACACTCCCTATGTCAGGTGTAACTTTCTTACTTGGAAATGATATTGGTGAAAGTCAAGTGTGTCCAGCTCCTCAGTTGTCTAGTGAACCAGTGGCTGCGACCCAGGATTGTGATGTCCCTGACGTGTTCTCTGCATGTGCTGTCACTAGGGCTAAGTCTAAAGTTACTGGTGACTTAGACGATAATGATGATGATGTTATCCTAGCTGACACTTTTCTTGCTAATTTGGACCACTCACCAGATGAGGCAGTACCCCGTAGTGTTGATAATTTGTCTCGTCAAGAGTTGGTTGAGTTGCAGGTTGCTGACCCTGAGTTGCAAGGTCTAGCTAACTCTGCTTGCAGTGAGGAAGAGTCAGGTAGTGCTTCTACTTGTTATTATATAAAGTCAGGAGTACTTATGAGGAAGTGGAGACCCCCAACAGCATCAGCCGACTGTGAATGGGAGGTTGTACATCAAGTTGTCATCCCTCGTGTTTGTAGGCAGGATATCATTAGAGTGGCTCATGATTCCAGTTTGGCAGGACACCTTGGAGTGAGGAAGACTGTGGCACGCATTTTGAAACACTTCTACTGGCCAGGTATCTTCAGAGATTTTTTCTGGTATTGTAAGTCTTGTCACACCTGTCAAGTTGTGGGGAAGTGTAATCAGACCGAAAAGGTTGCACCTCTAGTTCCCATTCCTCCTTTTGAGGCGCCTTTCACCCGTGTGTTGGTGGATATTGTGGGCCCTCTTCCTTAGACTTCTTCGGGATTTTCTTATGTGTTGACCCTGATTGATATGGCTACTCGTTATCCTGAAGCCATTCCACTTAGAAATATCTCAGCAAAGAACGTGGTTAAGGAAATGCTGGGGTTCTTCACCAAGTTTGGTCTGCCCAAGGAGGTACAGTCAGACCAGGGAAGTAATTTCATGTCAAATATTTTCAAGCAGTCTCTGAAAGAGTTGGGCATCACCCAGATCACGTTTTCAGCTTACCATCCCCAGACCCAAGGAGCGTTGGAGAGATATCATCAAACACTCAAATCGATGCTCAAGAAATACTGTTTGGAACATCAGAAAGACTGGGATAAAGGTCTTCCATTCGTTGTATTTGCCGCAAGAGAATCTCCAAATGAATCACTGGGCTTCTCACCCTTTGAACTAATGTTTGGCCATGAAGTAAGAGGACCCCTTAAGCTACTCAAGGAATGCTGGCTGTCGGAGGAAGATGACGTCAACCTGCTGGAGTATGTGATGAAGTTCAAAGAATGGCTGTCCACTGCTTTACAGCTGGCGAGAGAGAATTTAGGAGCTGCTCAGGAGAAGATGAAGACTTGCTATGATAAGAAGTCCAGGTTACGCCACTTTCAGCCAGGAGATCAGGTTTTGATTCTGCTACCGGTGCATGTGCAACCTCTTCAAGTCAAGTTTAGTGGTCCTTATTTCGTGGAGAAGAAACTCAGTGATGTCAACTCTGTCATCGCCACACCAGATCGTAGAAAGAACAAGCAACTTTGTCACATCAACATGCTAAAGTTATATCACAGGCGGGACGAAAATAACCCAGTCTGCACTGTAGCTGTTCCACCCGAGTCTGCAAGTGAAGTTCTCCCATGCAGCATGAGTCTGAGTGATAGTTTGGGGAAGAATCCTGATATCATGAATGATCTCCAGACTAAGCTTTCTCATCTAGCTCCCGAGGAAAGGCAGGAGTTTTCGGCATTACTGCAGGAGTACCCGCAAGTGTTCCGTGCCACTCCAGGAAGAACCACTGTGTTGATGCATGGTGTCGATGTTGGAGACGCAAAGCCAATTAAACTGCCTCCTTACCGTGTGAACCCAATGAAAGTTCCTCTCATCCAGAAGGAGCTTGGCTACCTGTTGGACCACAAGATGATTGAGCCCTGTCAGAGTGAGTAGTTCTCCTGTCACTCTAGTCCCTAAGCCAGGTGGGTCACAGCAGCTTTGCATCGACTACAGACGTGTTAATCAAATAACCAAAACAGACACTTACCCTCTCCCTCGTGTGGAAGATTGCATAGACAAGATCGGAAAGGCTAGGTACATAAGTAAGTTTGATTTGTTAAAGGGATACTGGCAAGTACCTATGACTGAACGTGCTAGGGAAATCTCATGTTTTGTAACACTAGGAAAGACTTGCATGTTCTGTAATGCCATACGGTATGAAGAATGCACCAGCCACATTTCAGAAGCTCATGAATGTTGTAACAGAGGGTTTGGCAGGGTGTGCTGTTTATATTGATGATGTATTAATCATCAGTGACAACTGGAAAGATCACCTATGCCATGTCAGTAAATTTCTTGAGCGTTTGGTTCAGGCTAATCTTGTAGCTAATTTATCAAAGTGTGAGTTTGGTGAAGCTAAAGTTCAGTACCTTCAGTGCGTAATTGGTGATGAACACGTTGCACAAACAAGAGCTAAGGTTCAGGTTATAAGTGATCTTCCCAGACCTAAAAGTAGGAAAGAGCTACAGAGATTTTTGGGAATGGTAGGTTATTACAGGAGATTTGTTCTTAACTTTTCAATTCTTGTATCACCACTTACAGACCTACTGAAAAAGGGAGTTAAATTTGTCTGGACCAATAACTGTGAATCCTCTTTCAGTAAACTTAAAGTTATCCTATTAACCCTTTCAGGCACAGTCGCGCGATTCGCGTGATGTCGGCTTGCACTCCGCCAGACACAGTCACGCGACTCGCGTCCTTAAGGCCCCTTCAAGGCCCAAAAATATTCGTCAGAAAAAAACTTATAGGCCGATTTGCGTGATTTTTTGGCGCGTCTTAGGGTAGCCAAGGCCTACTGGAGGTAAGTCATTGGCAACACTGCTTTGCCTTATCAGCCTCAGCCCGCTCCCTCCAACCTCAGTGTTTGTTGAGCAGTCAGCCAGTGATGTTTGACAGCTCGTGGTTCCCTTTAAATCGTCCATAATTCTCCTCCTCTTGCCCAAGGCAAAGACCCTATTGAATCAGTGAGATAATACATTGTATGTGAACATATAGTGATGTGATATTGTTGATGGAACATTCATATATGTATTGAAAAGCAATTCTGGCCGTTAGCAATCGTTGGGCCTTGGAGCCAGACACATGGTCAGTGTAGCGGGGTTGCACCACTCCACCCCCCCGTAGGCCGTATGGCGTGAGTGGAAATACGTATATAAATGAAGCCAAGGCATAAATATATATTGTGTGAAACATACTGTGGATGGCTTGGTGAAATTATGGAGCCAGCAAGCGTTATGTGTGGCATGAAACAGTGTTGTGAAGGGGCAAACCTGAAGTTGGGAGGAGAATTACCGGTGTTTTTAGGGCTGGAATTATTGTGATTCTGATAGTGTAAATGCGTATGGAATTGTATGAAATATACGTCAAACAAGCTGCGAGTTTCCGTGAACGAGTGTGGTGTGTGCTAAAAATAGCGTTGCCTCATACTCTCAGGGAGCAGCTGACTCACACACACACTACATAACTCCTTATCTTCAAATCCGTGGTCTAACTGGATCAACACCCCTGGAGGAAGTGAGTTCTGCAAATTTTGTTGATATATGTAATAATCTATTACCATTACCTCTCACACTTTCAGACAAATATCCATTTTCTCCTACAGATTACACATGAAAGAAAGTAAATCTCCACAGCAGTAACTATAGAAGAGTTATGTTTATGTGTAGTAGGTTATAACAATAGAAAAAAACATCCATGGAAGATGTAATAGTCTGTACAGATAGGGGAAAAAGAAAGTTAGTAGCATAGTCTTCAGGCCGGTGTGCGAGGAAGAAACAGTGTGTGTAAAAGTTGGTAGCGATCGGAAGAGTAACCTCACTTTGTCGGCCAATTACTCGAAAACTATTAGACTTATCGATTTCCTGTTACAACCATCATCAATACCACTAAATTCTACGTAAGATCAATACCAGAATGTAAGCCTTTGGTAGCGTTTTGGGGGGTAAAAGGCGAGAGAAATGTTTTTGTTCCTAGCGGTTGTTGTGTGACATGACAAGCGCTCGGAGTAATAACATCATTTTGTCGGCCAGTTACTCGAAAACTATTAGACTTATCGATTTCCTGTTACAACCATCATCAATATCACTAAATTCTATGTATGATCAATACCAAAATGTAAGCCTTTTGTAGCGTTTTGGGGGATAAAAGGCGAGGGAAATGTTTTTTTTTCCCCTCGCGTTTATCAGTGACATTCGCTCGGAGTAATAACCTCACTTTGTCGGCCAATTACTCGAAAACTATTAGACTTATCGATTTTCTGTTACAACCATCATCAATACCACTAAATTCTACGTGTAATCAATACCCGAATGTAAGCCTTTGGTAGCGTTTTGGGGGTAAAAGGCGAGGGAAATGTTTTTCCTCGCATTTGTTATCAGTGACAAGCGCTCGGAGTAATAACCTCACTTTGTCGGCCAATTACTCGAAAACTGTTTGACTTATCGATTTTCTGTAACAACCATGATCTATACCACTAAATTCTACGTATGATCAATACCAAAATGTAAGCATTATGTTACGTTTTGTGCGATAAAAGACGGTGGAAATGAGTGTCTCTTCCCGGCTGTTACCATTGAGAAAGGCTCGTAGTAATACTCTCATTTTCTCTGCCAATTACTCGGAAACTATTGGACGTATCGATTTCACGTTTGAACCATGATGAAGAGCAGGAAATTCTATATATGTACAATACATAAAAATGTAATATTTCTCATAAGAATTCGTGGTTACGTAGACGGGAACATTGCGTACGCCATGCGCGCATCACGAAAGTCAATCACGCACGGAGTGCCTTGTACCTTTTTCGATTTACTCGAGAACTATGAGGCGTATGGGGTTTTCCCGTCACAGTGGGAAAGCTGGATAATGGGGGCATATTACTATGTAATAAAAACGTTAGGTCCCTGGGAAAACTTAGCTCTCAGAGGTCAGTGAAAATTTTTCGAAAATGGCTCTCAGTTTTTGACCATTTTCTCGAAAAGTATACATCGTATCTAAACCAGATTGGTTTCGTTAGAAAGCTGATGAAATTCTCTATGAAAAAATATTAGATCATTTTCCTGTAGGATGGAAAACATTCAAACGGTGATGTTGGGAAGTCAAAAATGTTTACTCGACATGCCTTCCAGGGCTCATAACTTTCTGTGCTGTTGTTTTCCTGTGTTTTGGTCATGTTTATCAGATAGAACAAACATCCATGCATACCTGGACATAGGTTTCATGGGAATACATTGATTTTTTGGGGGCGAAAATAAGGCAAGAATGTGTTTCATTCGCTCAAATTTGCTCAAATTTGCCGCGCGCGCGCTCACCGGCCGGGCGGCTTCGTAGTCGAAATTCCGGGATCAGAAAACTTATTGAAACTTATCGTGCGCGAAAGGGTTAAGTCAGCCAGTGCTCGCTACTCCAAATTTTGCTAAGCCTTTTAAGATGGCTGTTGACGCAAGTGATACAGGAGCTGGGGCTGTTTTGCTGCAAGAGGATGATCAGGGTATTGAACACCCTGTATCTTATTACAGTAAGAAGTTCACTCCACCTCAAAAGAACTACTCAACTATTGAGAAAGATCTTTTGGCCTTGATTTTGGGTTTACAGCATTTTTCATTTCATTTGTGTTCTGGTTTTGACCCCATAGTCATTTATACCGATCATAACCCACTGAAATTCCTTAGTAAGTTTAAAGATAAAAATCAGAGATTGACAAGATCGAGTTTACTTCTTCAGGAGTATTCATTAGACATACAGCATGTCAAGGGGAAAGAAAATGTTATTGCAGATTGCTTATCTAGACTTTAGACAGATTGTTTTAGAGTAATAAGAAATTTCCTTTGTAAATTTCTTTTTCTTTGTGGGGAGGTGTTACATAGCCTATGATTTCATCATCCTTTGTATAATTCTAACGTACAGTATGCTGCATGTTTGATCACGATTCGCCTCGTGGCTTCCATAGTGACCAGGCTAGCGTGTTTTACCTCACTCCCCCCTTCTCCCCCTTGTATTAGAGTAAGTCGTTCTTTCTGTTGTTCAGAGCAGGAGTGTCAACTCTTTGTCCTCTGTGCCTTCATTTGCGCGTCCTTCTTGCAAGTTGTATCAAGCTCTGCCGGCCCCTATGTAATGAGCTCAGTCTCTGCGTTAATTGCCACTTAGATCTACTCCTCATTTTGTTCACATCTCTGTCCTCCCCTGTACAGTTGTTATTATTTTTGTGAGTGCTCAGGAAGTCTCCAACCATCTAGCTGCTGTGTGATTTGAGTATAAGTGTTATTACATTTTTTCTTGTACTTTATAACATGACATGTTAATTCGTAGGCCTAGTGAGGTTTTTGTGATTCATGTGTTTTAGGTGTCAGCCATTATTAATAATATTTTGAATCTGTAATAATATATCTTGCATTAACTGAGCATTATCCGATTTTCTCATTTTATCAGGGCTGACTTAGATAAATTTACTCTTGCTAATTTTGTGTTAATAGAGGCTATTGCAGTTACCCATATATTTAACCTGTTTTTTGTCATTACATTATCCTTATGAGTCCTGAATGTTTAGTTGTTAGTTTCAGCATTAAACTTTAACTTGTAATTTTACTTAACTCTTTTGTTTTGAACCTGGAACTTTTGCGAGACAGTAGTGATTTTAGTATTCTCACTTGAAGTGTTCATTATCTCTCTCTGTTTCGTAACATAAATTTGGCGACCTCTTGTCAGGATATTCAGGATATTATCATAAGGATATTGCTTGATATTTTGTTACTGTGATTTATTCATGATGTCCACTATTACTACTCTTGAAGCCAAAGATTTTTTGTCAAATGTGCAAACAGTGTGTGATGTAGAAAACAGAACAAAGAGTAAACTTAAGCTTGTTGCTCAACAATTGGGAATTGCTGTTCGCTCTCATCAGTCTAAAGATCTAATTGTCGAAATGATTAATAAAAGCTTGTTTAATGTAACTCCTCCAGATGATCAAACACAGATTGAAATAGCTGAGTTACAGCTAGCCCTGCAGGAGGCTCGTGCTAAGGAGGCTGAGTTTCAGGCACGTTCTAAGGAGGCACAGGCACAAATTGAAATTGCTTGGATTCAGGCAGACCATGAGTATTGCATGAAACAAGGTGGAACTGGATCATCTAGCTCTGATGATTTTGCTGTGACTAAAAATGTTAAACTTGTCCCTCCTTTTAATGAATCTGATTTAACAAAGTATTTTCAGTTGTTTGAGAGGGTAGCTACAGGTTTTAATTGGCCCAAGGAGTATTGGCCAGTACTCCTTCAAACTGTTTTCACCGGTAAGCTCAAGTAACTTATGCATCTTTGCCTCAGGATCAATCTGATAATTATGATGTAGTTAAGAGCTTGATTCTTAAGGCCTATGAGCTTGTTCCTGAAGCCTATAGAGTAAAATTTAGGACAATTTATAAGCAAGATAAGCAATCCCATGTTAAGTATGCAAAAATCAAAGAAGATCTGTTAGAGCAGTGGTTAAATTCTAAGAATGTGGATTCTGATTTTGGTAAATTTAAGCAGATGATTTTGCTGTAGGACTTCAAAAGGTGTATTAATAAAGATGTAAGCCTATATCTTGATGAGAAAAGAATATATAATTTGTCTGATGCTGCAGTTTTGGCTGATGAATATGTTCTCTCTCACAAGAGATATTCTAAAGAAAAAAGGAAAGCTGAGAGTAAGGACGTTCCCTCTACTCAGAGTACAGGTAACAGAAAAGAGAATAAAGATGATGTTTCTCAGGAAGTAAATACCAGCTTCACCTCTAGATTCCTGAAAAGTAAATGTACTTATTGTAGTAAGCTTGGTCATACTACGGAGAAATGTTTCAGGAGACAGCGTGATGTGAACAAAAAGGAGTCTTTAAATATTCAGTCAATTGGTCTAGTGTCCACCCTTGAGAGTTCCCAGAATTCTTTAACTGAGTTAACTGAACCTGCTTTGAGGGGTAAATTAAATTCTCATGATGGAGCTCTTCTTTTGAGCAGTAACGTGGGTGACACTCTCAAGAGTTCCTGTGCTAATTTCCTGTCTGATGGTTTTGTCAGTCCTCTGGACAGTAATGACAGGAAATCAGTTAAAATATATCGTGATACAGGTGCTTCCCAATCCCGTATGCTGACCAGTGTTCTAGGCTCTAATGTTAATTCCTCTGATGAAACTGTAATCTTTCAAGTTGTAGGGAATAATTACTTCTCTGTCCCTCTGTACACAGTGAATTTAGAGTCTGGTTTTGTTAATGGTTCCGTTATGGTTGGGTTGGTTGAGACACTCCCTATGTCAGGTGTAACCTTCTTACTTGGAAATGATATTGGTGAAAGTCAAGTGTGTCCAGCTCCTCAGTTGTCTAGTGAACCAGTGGCTGCGACCCAGGATTGTGATGTCCCTGACGTGTTCTCTGCATGTGCTGTCACTAGGGCTAAGTCTAAAGTTACTGGTGACTTGGAGGATAATGATGATGATGTTATCCTAGCTGACACTTTTCTTGCTAATTTGGACCACTCACCAGATGAGGCAGTACCCCGTAGTGTTGATAATTTGTCTCGTCAAGAGTTGGTTGAGTTGCAGGTTGCTGACCCTGAGTTGCAAGGTCTAGCTAACTCTGCTTGCAGTGAGGAAGAGACAGGTATTGCTTCTACTTGTTATTATATAAAGTCAGGAGTACTTATGAGGAAGTGGAGACCCCCAACAGCATCAGCCGACTGTAAATGGGAGGTTGTACATCAAGTTGTCATCCCTCGTGTTTGTAGGCAGGATATCATTAGAGTGGCTCATGATTCCAGTTTGGCAGGACACCTTGGAGTGAGGAAGACTGTGGCACGCATTTTGAAACACTTCTGTTGGCCAGGTATCTTCAGAGATTTTTCCTGGTATTGTAAGTCTTGTCACACCTGTCAAGTTGTGGGGAAGTGTAATCAGACCGAAAAGGTTGCACCTCTAGTTCCCATTCCTCCTTTTGAGGCGCCTTTCACCCGTGTGTTGGTGGATATTGTGGGCCCTCTTCCTTAGACTTCTTCGGGATTTTCTTATGTGTTGACCCTGATTGATATGGCTACTCGTTATCCTGAAGCCATTCCCCTTAGAAATATCTCAGCAAAGAACGTGGTTAAGGAAATGCTGGGGTTCTTCACCAAGTTTGGTCTGCCCAAGGAGGTACAGTCAGACCAGGGAAGTAATTTCTTGTCAAATATTTTCAAGCAGTCTCTGAAAGAGTTGGGCATCACCCAGATCACGTCTTCAGCTTACCATCCCCAGACCCAAGGAGCGTTGGAGAGATATCATCAAACACTCAAATCGATGCTCAAGAAATACTGTTTGGAACATCAGAAAGACTGGGATAAAGGTCTTCCATTCGTTGTATTTGCCGCAAGAGAATCTCCAAATGAATCACTGGGCTTCTCACCCTTTGAACTAATGTTTGGCCATGAAGTAAGAGGACCCCTTAAGCTACTCAAGGAATGCTGGCTGTCGGAGGAAGATGACGTCAACCTGCTGGAGTATGTGATGAAGTTCAAAGAATGGCTGTCCACTGCTTTACAGCTGGCGAGAGAGAATTTAGGAGCTGCTCAGGAGAAGATGAAGACTTGCTATGATAAGAAGTCCAGGTTACGCCACCTTCAGCCAGGAGATCAGGTTTTGATTCTGCTACCGGTGCATGTGCAACCTCTTCAAGCCAAGTTTAGTGGTCCTTATTTCGTGGAGAAGAAACTCAGTGATGTCAACTCTGTCATCGCCACACCAGATCGTTGAAAGAACAAGCAACTTTGTCACATCAACATGCTAAAGTTATATCACAGGCGGGACGAAAATAACCCAGTCTGCACTGTAGCTGTTCCACCCGAGTCTGCAAGTGAAGTTCTCCCATGCAGCATGAGCCTGAGTGATAGTTTGGGGAAGAATCCTGATATCATGAATGATCTC
Source organism: Coenobita brevimanus (assembly GCF_032717465.1). NCBI lineage: Eukaryota > Metazoa > Arthropoda > Malacostraca > Decapoda > Coenobitidae > Coenobita > Coenobita brevimanus. Next base: position 11,052,680 of record NC_137034.1, read on the forward strand.
CAGACTAAGCTTTCTCATCTAGCTCCCGAGGAAAGGCAGGAGTTTTCGGCATTACTGCAGGAGTACCCGCAAGTGTTCCGTGCCACTCCAGGAAGAACCACTGTGTTGATGCATGGTGTCGATGTTGGAGACGCAAAGCCAATTAAACTGCCTCCTTACCGTGTGAACCCAATGAAAGTTCCTCTCATCCAGAAGGAGCTTGGCTACCTGTTGGACCACAAGATGACTGAGCCCTGTCAGAGTGAGTAGTTCTCCTGTCACTCTAGTCCCTAAGCCAGGTGGGTCACAGCAGCTTTGCATCGACTACAGACGTGTTAATCAAATAACCAAAACAGACACTTACCCTCTCCCTCGTGTGGAAGATTGCATAGACAAGATCGGAAAGGCTAGGTACATAAGTAAGTTTGATTTGTTAAAGGGATACTGGCAAGTACCTATGACTGAACGTGCTAGGGAAATCTCATGTTTTGTAACACTAGGAAAGACTTGCATGTTCTGTAATGGCATATGGTATGAAGAATGCACCAGCCACATTTCAGAAGCTCATGAATGTTGTAACAGAGGGTTTGGCAGGGTGTGCTGTTTATATTGATGATGTATTAATCTTCAGTGACAACTGGAAAGATCACCTATGCCATGTCAGTAAATTTCTTGAGCGTTTGGTTCAGGCTAATCTTGTAGCTAATTTATCAAAGTGTGAGTTTGGTGAAGCTAAAGTTCAGTACCTTGAGTGCGTAATTGGTGATGGACACGTTGTACCACCAGGAGCTAAGGATCAGGTCATAAGTGATCTTCCCAGACCTAAAAGTAGGAAAGAGCTACAAAGATTTTTGAGTATGGTAGGTTCTTACAGGAGATTTGTTCTTAACTTTTCAATTCTTGTATCACCACTTACAGACCTACTGAAAAAGGGAGTTAAATTTGTCTGGACCGATAACTGTGAATCCTCTTTCAGCAAACTTAAAGCTATCCTATTAAGTCAGCCAGTGCTCGCTACTCCATATTTTGCTAAGCCTTTTAAGATGGATGTTGACGCAAGTGATACAGGAGCTGGGGCTGTTTTGCTGCAAGAGGATGATCAGGGTATTGAACACCCTGTATCTTATTACAGTAAGAAGTTCACTCCACCTCAAAAGAACTACTCAACTATTGAGAAAGATCTTTTGGCCTTGATTTTGGGTTTACAGCATTTTTCATTTCATTTGTGTCCTGGTTTTGACCCCATAGTCATTTATACCGATCATAACCCACTGAAATTCCTTAGTAAGTTTAAAGATAAAAATCAGAGATTGACAAGATGGAGTCTACTTCTTCAGGAGTATTCATTAGACATACAGCATGTCAAGGGGAAAGAAAATGTTATTGCAGATTGCTTATCTAGACTTTAGACAGATTGTTTTAGAGTAATAAGAAATTTCCTTTGTAAATTTCTTTTTCTTTGTGGGGAGGTGTTACATAGCCTATGATTTCATCATCCTTTGTATAATTCTAACGTACAGTATGCTGCATGTTTGATCACGATTCGCCTCGTGGCTTCCATAGTGACCAGGCTAGCGTGTTTTACCTCACTCCCCCCTTCTCCCCCTTGTAGTAGAGTAAGTCGTTCTTTCTGTTGTTCAGAGCAGGAGTGTCAACTCTTTGTCCTCTGTGCCTTCATTTGCGCGTCCTTCTTGCAAGTTGTATCAAGCTCTGCCGGCCCCTATGTAATGAGCTCAGTTTCTGCATTCATTGCCACTTAGATCTACTCCTCATTTTGTTCACATCTCTGTCCTCCCCTGTACAGTTGTTATTATTTTTGTGAGTGCTCAGGAAGTCTCCAACCATCTAGCTGCTGTGTGATTTGAATATAAGTGTTATTACATTTTTTCTTGTACTGTATAGCATGACGTGTTAATTCGTAGGCCTAGTGAGGTTTTTGTGATTCATGTGTTTTAGGTGTCAGCCATTATTAATAATATTTTGTATCTGTAATAATATATCTTGCATTAACTGAGCATTATCCGGTTTTCTCATTTTATCAGGGCTGACTTAGATAAATTTCCTCTTGCTAATTTCGTGTTAATAGAGGCTATTGCAGTTAACCATATATTTAACCTGTTTTTTGTCATTACATTATCCTTATGAGTCCTGAATGTTTAGTTGTTATTTTGTGCATTAAACTTTAACTTGTAATTTTACCTAACTCTTTTGTTTTGAACCTGGAACTTTGCGGGACAGTAGTCCATCCATCCATCCATTGCCAGACGCCATGTATCCCAAACGGGGTGGTCAAGGGCTTAGAGTTAATTGTTTTACAGGGAGGGGCACTAATCCTCCACCAACCCCACTTGACACGTAGGGACGCCAACAGCATCTGGTGTTCCCAGGCGGTCACCCATCCATGTACTAACCAGACCCAACGTTGCTTAACTTCGCTGACCGGACGGGAAGCGGTGTACTCAACGTGGCATGGGACAGTAGTGATTTTTAGTATTCTCACTTGAAGTGTTCATTATCTCACTCTGCTCCGTAACAATATATATATATATATATATATATATATATATATATATATATATATATATATATATATATCCTCCAATCCTACCTTGCCCCATGAGGAGTGTAGGAGCCTGGAGCTAGGCAGTTGGTCCCAACATTTAAGATGAGAGTGACCAGCCTTATATATATATATATATATATATATATATTGTTACATAGCCTATGATTTCATCATCCTTTGTGTAATTTTAACGCACAGTTGCTGCATGTTTGATCACGAGCGTGTTCTGCCTCAGTCCCCCCCTTCTACCGTTATAGTAGAGTAAGTCGTTCTCTCTGTTATACTTTGCGGGATTTTCAGCTCTCTGTCCCCATGGCTTCATTTGCGCGTCCCTCTTACAAGTTGTATCAAGCTCTGCCAGCCCCTATATAATGAGCTCAGTCTCTGCATCATTGCCACTTAGATCTGCTCCTCATTTTGTTCACATTTCTGTCCTCCCCTGTACAGATATTATTATTGTGAGTGCTCAAGAAATCTCCAAACATCTAGCAGCTGTGTGTAATTTGAGGATAAGTGTTATTGCATTTTTTCTTGTACTTTGTAGCATAAGGTTAATTCTTAGGCCTAGTGAGGTTTTTGATTAATGTTGGGTTTTATATCAGTCATTTTAAATAATATTTTGTAACTGTAATAATTTATCTGCCATTCACTGAGTATTATCTGGTATCTCATTTAATCAGGGCTGACTTAGATAAATTTACTCTTGCTAATTTCGTGTTAATAGAGGCTATTGCAGTTAACCATGTATTTAACCTGTTTATTTGCCATTACATTATCCTTATGAGTTCTGAATGTTTTGTTGTTAGTTTGTGCATTAAACTTTAACTTGTAATTTTATCTAACTCTTTTGTTTTGAACCTGGAACTTTACGGGACAGTAGTGATTTTTTAGTATTCTCACATAAAGTGTACATTATCTTTCTCTGTTCCGTAACATAAATTTGGCGACCTCTTATCAGGATATTCAGGATATTATCATAAGGATATTGCTCGATATTTTGTGACTGTTACTTATTCATGATGTGTACTATTACTACGCTTGATGAAGCCAAGGATTTTTTGTCAAATGTGCAAACAGTGTTGGATGTAGAAAACAGAACAAAGAATGAACTTAAGCTTGTTGCTCATCAATTGGGAATTGCGGTTCGCTCTCATCATTCTAAAGATCAGATTCTTGACATGATTAATGAAACCTTGTTTAATGTAACTCCTCCAAATGAGCAAACGCAGATTGAATTAGCTAAGTTACAGCTAGCCCTGCAGGTGGCTCGTACTAAGGAGGCTGAGGCACAAGTTGAAATTGCTAGGATTCAGGCAGACCATGAGTATCGCATGAAACAAGGTGGAACTGGATCATCTAGCTCTGATGATTTTGATGTGGCTAAAAATGTTAAACTTGTCCCTCCTTTTAATGAATCTGATTTAACAAAGTATTTTCAGTTGTTTGAGAGGGTAGCTACAGGTTTTAATTGGCCTAAGGAGTATTGGCCAGTACTCCTTCCAACTGTTCTCACCGGTAAAGCTCAAGTAACTTATGCATCTTTGCCTCAGGATCAATCTGATAATTATGATGTAGTTAAGAGCTTGATTCTTAAGGCCTATGAGCTTGTTCCTGAAGCTTATAGAGTAAAATTTAGGACAATTTATAAGCAAGATAAGCAATCCCATGTTGAGTATGCAAAAATCAAAGAAGATCTGTTGGAGCAGTGGTTAAATTCTAAGAATGTGGATTCTGATTTTGACAAATTTAAGCAGATGATTTTGCTGGAGGACTTCAAAAGGTGTATTTATAAAGATGTAAGCCTATATCTTGATGAGAAAAGAATAGATAATTTGTCTGATGCTGCAGTTTTAGCTGATGAATATGTTCTCACTCACAAGAGATATTCTAGAGAAAAAGGGAAAGCTGAGAGTAAGTACGTTGCCTCTACTCAGAGTACAGGTAACAGGAAAGAGAATAAAGATGATGTTTCTCAGGAAGTAAATACCAGCTTCACCTCTAGATTTCAGAAAAGTAAATGTACTTATTGTAGTAAGCTTGGTCATACTACGGAGAGATGTTTCAGGAGACAGCGTGATGTGAACAAAAAGGAGTCTTTAAATATTCAGTCAATTGGTCTAGTGTCCACTCTTGAGAGTTCCCAGAATTCTTTAACTGAGTTAAGTGAACCTGCTTTGAGGGGTAACTTAAATTCTCATCATGGAGCTCCTCTTTTGAGCAGTAACGTGGGTGACACTCTCAAGAGTTCATGTGCTAATATCCTGTCTGATGGTTTTGTCAGTCCTCTGGACAGTAATGACAGGAAATCAGTTGAAATATATCGTGATACAGGTGCTTGCCAATCCCTTATGCTGACCAGTGTTCTAGGCTCTAATGTTAATTCCTCTGATGAAACTGTAATCTTACAAGGTGTAGGGAATAATTACTTCTCTGTCCCTCTGTGCAGAGTGAATTTAGAGTCTGGTTTTGTTAATGGTTCTGTTATGATTGGGTTGGTTGAGACACTCCCAATGTCAGGTGTAACTTTCTTACTTGGAAATGATATTGGTGGAAGTCAAGTGTGTCCAGCTCCTCAGTTGTCTAGTGAGCCAGTGGCTGTGTCCCAGGATTGTGATGTCCCTGATGTGTTCCCTGCATGTGCTGTCACTAGGGCTAAGTCTGAAGTTACTGGTGATTTACAGGATAATGATGATGATGATGTTATCCTAGCTGACACTTTTCTTGCTAATTTGGACCACTCACCAGATGAGGCAGTACCCCGTAGTGTTGATAATTTGTCTCGTCAAGAGTTGGTTGAGTTGCAGGTTGCTGACCCTGAGTTGAAAGGTCTAGCTAACTCTGCTTACAGTGAAGAAGAGTCAGCCGGTGCTTCTACTTGTTATTATGTAAAGTCAGGAGTACTTATGAGGAAGTGGAGACCCCCAACAGCAACAGCCGACTGTGAATGGGAGGTTGTACATCAAGTTGTCATCCCTCGTGTTTGTAGGCAGGATATCATTCGAGTGGCTCATGATTCCAGTTTGGCAGGACACCTTGGAGTGAGGAAGACTGTGGCACGCATTTTGAAACACTTCTACTGGCCAGGTATCTTCAGGGATGTTTCCTGGTATTGTAAGTCTTGTCACACCTGTCAAGTTGTGGGGAAGTGTAATCAGACCGAAAAGGTTGCACCTCTAGTTCCCATTCCTCCTTTTGAGGCGCCTTTCACCCGTGTGTTGGTGGATATTGTGGGTCCTCTTCCTAAGACTTCTTCAGGATTTTTTTATGTGTTGACCCTGATTGATATGGCTACTCGTTATCCTGAAGCCATTCCACTTAGAAACATCTCAGCAAAGAACGTGGTTAAGGAAATGCTAGGGTTCTTCACAAAGTTTGGTCTGCCCAAGGAGGTACAGTCAGACCGGGGAAGTAATTTCATGTCAAACGTTTTCAAGCAGTCTCTGAAAGAGTTGGGCATCACCCAGATCACGTCTTCAGCTTACCATCCCCAGACCCAAGGAGCGTTGGAGAGATATCATCAAACACTCAAATCGATGCTCAAGAAATACTGTTTGGAACATCAGAAAGACTGGGATAAAGGTCTTCCATTCGTTGTGTTTGCTGCAAGAGAATCTCCAAATGAATCACTGGGCTTCTCACCTTTTGAACTACTGTTTGGCCATGAAGTAAGAGGACCCCTTAAGTTACTCAAGGAATGCTGGCTGTCGGAGGAAGATGACGTCAACCTGCTGGAGTATGTGATGAAGTTCAAAGAACGGCTGTCCACTGCTTTACAGCTGGCGAGAGAGAATTTAGGAGCTGCTCAGGAGAAGATGAAGACTTGGTATGATAAGAAGTCCAGGTTACGCCACTTTCAGCCAGGAGATCAGGTTTTGATTCTGCTACCAGTTCATGGGCAACCTCTTCAAGCCAAGTTTAGTGGCCCTTATTTCGTGGAGAAGAAACTCAGTGATGTCAACTATGTCATCGCCACACCAGATCGTAGAAAGAGCAAGCAACTATGTCCCATCAACATGCTAAAGTTATATCACAGGCGGGACGAAAATAATCCAGTCTGCACTGTAGCTGTTCCACCCGAGTCTGCAAGTGAAGCTCTCCCATGCAGTATGAGCCTGAGTGATAGTTTGGGGAAGAATCCTGATATCATGAATGATCTCCAGACTAAGCTTTCTCATCTACCTCCCAAGGAAAGGCAGGAGTTTTCGGCATTACTGCAGGAGTACCCGCAAGTGTTCCGTGCCACTCCAGGAAGAACCACTGTGTTGATGCATGATGTCGATGTTGGAGACGCAAAGCCAATTAAATTGCCTCCTTACCGTGTGAACCCAGTGAAAGTTCCTCTCATCCAGAAGGAGCTTGGCTACCTGTTGGACCACAAGATGATTGAGCCCTGTCAGAGCGAGTGGAGTTCTCCTGTCACTCTAGTCCCTAAGCCAGGTGAGTCACAGAGGCTTTGCATCGACTACAGACGTGTTAATCAGATAACTAAAACAGACACTTACCCTCTCCCTCGTGTGGAAGATTGCATAGACAAGATCGGAAAGGCTAGGTTCATAAGTAAGTTTGATTTGTTAAAGGGATACTGGCAAGTACCTATGACTGAACGTGCTAGGGAGATCTCATGTTTTGTAACACTAGGAAAGACTTTTGCATGTTCCGTAATGCCCTATACAGATTGTTTTAGAGTAATAAGAAATTTCCTTTGTAAATTTCTTTTTTCTTTGTGGGGAGGTGTTACATAGCCTATGATTTCATCATCCTTTGTGTAATTTTAATGCACAGTTGCTGCATGTTTGATCACGAGCGCGTTCTGCCTCAGTCCCCCCCTTCTACCGTTATAGTAGAGTAAGTCGTTCTCTCTGTTATACTTTGCGGGATTTTCAGCTCTCTGTCCCCATGGCTTCATTTGCGCGTCCCTCTTACAAGTTGTATCAAGCTCTGCCAGCCCCTATATAATGAGCTCAGTCTCTGCATCATTGCCACTTAGATCTGCTCCTCATTTTGTTCACATCTCTGTCCTCCCCTGTACAGATATTATTATTGTGAGTGCTCAAGAAATCTCCAAACATCTAGCAGCTGTGTGTAATTTGAGGATAAGTGTTATTGCATTTATTCTTGTACTGTGTAGCATAAGGTTAATTCTTAGGCCTAGTGAGGTTTTTGATTAATGTTGGGTTTTATATCAGTCATTTTAAATAATATTTTGTAACTGTAATAATTTATCTGGCATTCACTGAGTATTATCTGGTATCTCATTTAATCAGGGCTGACTTAGATAAATTTACTCTTGCTAATTTAGTGTTAATAGAGGCTATTGCAGTTAACCATATATTTAACCTGTTTATTTGCCATTACATTATCCTTATGAGTTCTGAATGTTTTGTTGTTAGTTTGTGCATTAAACTTTAACTTGTAATTTTATCTAACTCTTTTGTTTTGAACCTGGAACTTTACGGGACAGTAGTGATTTTTTAGTATTCTCACTTAAAGTGTACATTATCTTTCTCTGTTCCGTAACAATATATATATATATATATATATATATATATATATATATATATATATACATATATATATATATATATATATATATATTTTCCACCTCATTATTCCTCTCTCCAGACAACCTTTCTCAGCCTTGGAGAGAAATTTCAAACTGTAAAAGTGAGATATAGTCGTTATTTACTCCTAATAAATAAATGAACAACAAATAAAGAGATAAATCTGAATGCAGCAGGAACAGAAATGAAAATACTGGGATGTTGTGGGTGTGAGGGTTTACTGAAGAGGGCTTTTGAGTTCTAACCCTTCACACTCAGTGGTTTGCAAATGACCATATCTACCTGTCTGTCTGTCTATCCATCCATCTATCTATGTGCAGTCGCCTCCAGGTGTCCTTTTACCCCCTGCCTTCCCACTCTCGTTCTTCTGGCAACGGCGAACTACTCATGTGGGTAGGAGGCAGACAGCAGAGAATTTTCTTGTTAAACATTTTGATACAATATGTCGACGTATTAAAATGTGAATGAATGATCTACAGAGGATATAAATAATACAATACTGTTAAGAAGCCGGATTGCTAGTTAGGTAGTGCTGGGGAATTCACGACGATTCTCGCATTTTTCCGTTACGAGTCAGAGTTGCCACATAGCCTACTGCTGCGAGTGAGGTACTTTGTAAAGTTATCCATTCATTCTTATTCTCTGTCTATTTTCTCTATCACATTTTATTTAGGTGATTGTTAAATTATGTAATTTAAATTCAGTTTGTATGCTAAAGAATTTAGAATGCTATGTAATGTAAGGAAACTGGAATATTTTGGATGTCTCCAATTTGGAAACTCTTGTTGCTAGGAGCAGGTACCAGCACATCCTTGAATGCTGGAGGAGCAAGGAAGGTTATAAAAGGATGGGGTAGAGAATAGAGGAGCTTCAGTTTAGCTTGCCTTGTGGCCTTGTGAAGTTAGCATAGCTCTGAAGTTGTGAACAGACAGTATAATTACTTGGTAAAATAAAGCCATCACAGGTGAGAAGACTGTGTTATTACGTGTGAGTTGATCTTGTGTGAGGCTCTGCTGTTGTACTCTGAATGGCTGGCCCTAGGAAGAATGATTCACTGGGTAACGTCCTTTCTATACTGAACTACTGCTGTTGGAACCTGTGGCAGTGTGGGACGTGGACATAATAATGGTGTCAGGAGTGGGATCAAAAAGTGTTGCAATGAATTAAATCTTCGATATGGAAGGTGTACAGACAAGAAGCCAATGTAGGCAGAAGGGGGTGTCTCCGGCTCCAATCATGTAGTTACAAGTACAAAATGAAGGGCAGAAAGAATTCAGTGAACAACTACAAGCACAAACTGAAGGCCAGAAAATACTCAGTGAATAAATATAAGCACAAACTTCAAGGCCAGAACGATCTCAGTGAACAAATATAAGCACAAACTCAAGGCCAGAAAGTGCTCAGCCAACAACTACAAACACAAACTGAAGGCCAGGAAGAACTCGGTGGAGAACTACAAGCACAAAGGGAACAACTACAGAAAGAGCATTATGAATGGCTTCAAGAAGCATTACAGGAGCAGCAGAAGGACTTGCAACTGAGGATGCAGGGACAGCTAGATGCTTTCATGGGGGAAATGAAGGAAGAACAGCAACAGCTGAAGGAGGAAGTAGATGCTGAGCTATAGCAATAGAAGTGTGAGGTCAGCAATAATGTGATAGAGTGCAGACAGCAGGTACACGACCAGATTAAGACAATGAGTGAGGGAACTGTGATGGAGTGTAGACAGTATGTCGACGACCAGTTGAAAACAATTTGTGAGAGAATGGAGGCTGTAGAGAAATCTTGGACTGCAGAGCCTCAGGTTAGTGTACAGGGAGCATAAGAAAAAAATGGACAGTGTATGGTGAATCCTGATGAATCCCAAGCATCTAAAGGTAGCATTACAGGGTTGAATATTCAGAATGTAGGAGTTTTAAGTCCCGGACATAAATTATTATGATGCCGAATTTTTAGTCCCTAAACCAGTGAAGTGCATGGTTATAATGGGGGTCCAATTAAAAAGAAACCTCAGGAATTTGATGGTAAATTATCTTCAGAAGCTTACCGTGCGCAGTTTGAGTTACTTGCTGATCAGAATGGTTTGGATGATAGGCAGAGGACAATGCAGCATGCTACTAGCCTCAAGGGTGCCGCAGTGGAGATTCTCAGCCAGATGTCAGTGGAGGAAAGGAACAGTTACCAGTCCCTAGTAGAGGTGTTGGAGCACAGACACGGGACCATGTACCAGACTAAGGTATATAGAGCATGATTCCAGACCTGTGTATGGGCTCGAGGCGAATCCCTTCAGCAATTTCCTCATGACCTAGAGAGTACGGCATGCAAGGGATACCCAGGAGCAACACCTGACCTCTTAGCTATTCTCCTGAGGTACCTGTTCACTGATGCTGCTGATAGTGCAGTGTTGAGAGTGCACATGAAGCAGGACAACCAAGAAGCATGCAAGAAGCACTAGCTAGGGCTCTGGAATTTGAGTCCTATGTCAGGTCTAGTACATTCTGTTTGCAGGCAGGACCTAGTACAGGATTCAAGGCAAGAAAGGGGCAGGTACATGAAGCAGAGAAATTTGATGGAAGTTGCTAGTATTGTGAAATGCCAGGACATAGGATCGAGAACTGCTACAAGTGGAAGAGGGAACCGAAGATCGGAGGAGGTTGGTGGTTCTGCGGGACGCCAAGACACAAGAAGGAGGATTGTTGCAAACAGATGAAGGAGCAAGAACAGAATAGTGCAAGGAAATCTACGATTGCAAGAAAAAAGTGTTGGACGTGTGGTGAGATGGGGCACTTCAGTTCTGATTGTTCAGAGAAGAAGGAGGCTATGAGGAAGGCCGCAGAAGACAAGAAAGAAGCAGAAAACTAGTAAGGGCTGGTGTCAAGGTGGCAACAACCAGCCAGTTTTTCCGAAGTAACCTCACCACTGAGAAAATGCAAGAAAACTGTGAATGACAGTGTGTAAGTAGACAAAAGAATAAACAACAAGAAGTTTTCCCTGATGATTGATTCAGCCTCAGAACAGACTTCCATGAGACCTGATAAGTTACGTCATTGGTATCTGCCTGAGTCTTCAGAACAATTGTGGCATAACTGGGCACTGCACAGAACTGAGGGGACCCTTGGATGTCCCGTTTGAAGTGGCAGGGCAAGAGGCCACACTTCCAGTCTACGTGGCAGAGATGGAGGATGCGTCTTCTTGGTCTGGACTATCTGATGTCCATGTGATGTGAGCTGGACTTCTATTTCATGAGGCTCAAGATTCAACGAAATTCAGTTCCTGTCACGGCAGTGAGATATACCAGTTCTGGCGGTGAGATGAGGGTGGTGCACACTACAGTGATACCCCCAAGATCAGAACTATTGCTCCAGTGTAAGGTGAGTGGCTCTTTTGACAGCTGTCTAGGGGTGGTGGAGCCTGATGGACAGTGCAAGACGAAGGCTGGAGTGATGGTGGGAAGTGCCAATTGTGGTGGCCAATTTCTCCTGTGAGACACAGATCAACGAGGGAGAAATCGTGAAACTGTACCAGGCACTGGACCCTGAGTGGCATCAGCAGAAGGCCTTTAAAAGGTATGTACTCATAGAACATGGGAATATGCCAGCCCACTTACAAGACCTGTTTTCATGGAGTTGACAGTGCCTGGATGACTCCCAAGCATGGCAGTTGAGGCAATTGCTAAGGACGTTTGCTGATATTTTCCACCTGAGACCTAGACCTGGGATGCACAGATCTGGAGGAGCATTGCATCAACACCAAGGATCACAATCGATTAAACAGCCAACTCGGAGGATAGCACCAGCTCAGCAGCAAGAAATGGAGTAGGTGATGGAGAATTTTCAAAGTCAGGGAGTGATAGAAAAGTCCAGCCGTCCTTGCATCAGCATTTGTTCTGATAAGGAAGAAGGATGGCTCAGTAAGGTGTTGTGTGGATTATTGAGCCCTAATGAGGTGGCAGGGAAGGCTGCATACCCCTTTCCAAGAATTGATGACGCTCTAGATGTTATGTTAGGTGCCAAGTGGTTCTCCACCCTAAGCATGAAACCAGGATATTACCAGGTCAAAGTTGCAAAGACGGACAAGGAGAAAACAGGCTTTTCCTAAGGGCGGGGTTTATGGCAGTTCAAAGTGATGCCAGTTGGCCTGTGCAACTCCCCTGCCACTTCTGAGCATCTCATGGACTGAATACTAGAAGCTATGCACTGGCAGACAATTCTTATTCGTCTTGATGATGTAACTGTATTTGGGTGAAGTTTAAACCAGGAATTGGAGAGGCTGGTGGAGGCGCAGAATCCGAGCAGCGCACCTCAAGCTGAACCGCAAGGAGTGTTACTTGTTCCAGAAAGAAGTAACGTACCTGGGACACATTGTAAGCGAGGGCGATGTCCGTACTGACCCGGAGAAGATGGCAGCTGTGAAAAACTGGCCGGTTCTAACTTGTGTGAAGGAGCTATGGAGTTTTCTGGGTTTGTGTACCTAGTAACGGCGTTTTGTCAAGGACTTTGTAATGATTGCTGTGCCTCTGCACAAGTTGTTAGGAAAGAGGCAGAAGTTTATGTGGACTGCAGTCACGCAGAAGGCCTTTGATGAACTCAAGCATGCATTGGCATGCTCTCCAATGTTGCCATATGCAAATCTGAGTCAGCCATTCATCCTGGACTGTGACACTAGTGACCATGGCATTGGTGGAGTCCTGTTGCAGAGGAAAGATGACAAACAGTATGTGGTGGCATATTACAACCCACCAGAATGGAACTACTGTGTGACCCAGAAGGAGCTCTTGGCAGTGATGTAGAGCCTTGACTTTTTCCGTCCCTACTTGTATGGGTCCTACTTCATCACGACAGACCATGCAGCATTCAAGTGGCTGATGACATTAAAAAATCTGGAAGGACAACTCACATGCTGTCTCAAGCAGCTGGACCAGCACACCTATGAGCTACAACACAGGCCAGGGTGGGCACATGGCAATGCTGACAGTCTGCGTTGTTGGCCTTGTGACCCAGTTTGCAAGCAGTGTAGTGGGAAAGATCTTAGCAAGAAATGCAGCCGTACCACAGTGACAAGACCAGTGTCAGCTGAGGAAGACTGAAGAAGATGTAAATGGAGGATACAAATTTACATCCAGTGCTAGAGTGGCTGCAGCAGAGTACAGTGTGACCATCTTGGGAGGAGGTTTCTCGGCTCAGCCCTGCTACTAAGAGCTACTTGAGTCAGTGGGACCTTCTTCATTTGAAGATTGGATTACTGGAGCGTCAGTAGGAGACACCCGATGGCCTCAGCAAATATTGCCAACTGGTGGTTGCTAAGAAAATGAGGTCTGAGGTCTGAAAAGAGTCTAAAAACCGGATTACTAGTGGGCATCTGGGAGTGAAGAAAACTCTTAAGTCGGCTGCGACAGAGGTTCTACTGAACTGGCTTCCATCAGGATGTTGAAGAGTGCTGTCGGGCCTGTGATGTATGCTGTGCCAAGAAGGGGTGAGTGTGCCCCTCTCCAGCTGTACCAAGTGGGTGCACCAATGGAAGGAGTTGCAGTGGACATCTGTTGAATCACTGCCACTCACTGAAAGAGGAGGCTGGTATACTCGTATATGTTGCCATGAACTACTTCACAATGTGGCCAAGAGCCTATGCCATCCCCTATCAAGAAGCCACAACTGTTGCTCAGGTGTTGGTTGATGAATTCTTCTGTCATTTTGGGATGCTACAAGAGCTACATTCAGACCAGGGTAGAAACTTCGAGTCTGCTGTGTTCCGTGAATGTTGTAAGTTACTGGGGGTTTAGAACACCAGGACGACCCCACTAAGGCCACAGTTAGATGGGATCATGGGGAAATTCAACTGAACCTAGGGACAAGGACTGTCCAAGTTCTGTATAGAGGGACAGATGGAATGAGACCAGAAATTACCTGCATTGCTAGTGGGATATCGGTTTGCATCCCACGAGTCTGCCGGCTACACCCCTGCAAAACTGATTCTGGGCCACAAGTTATGATTGCTAGTTGATCTGTTAATGATAAGACCACCTGGTAAGGAGCTGCTTATTGACACCTCCAGCTATGTAAAGCACCTTCAGGAAAGACTGGCTGAGGTGCATCAGCAAGGCCGAGAAGCCCTGAAGTTTTCAGGCAAAGTGATGAAGCTCAAGTTTGATGCCAAGGCAAGTGAGGTGAGCTTCAAGGATGGTGACAAGGTTTGACTGTCCGAAGCTACAGAGCCCATGGGATAAGCCCTACACTGTGATGGACTGCCTGTCAGACGTAGCATACCGGACTCGAGGAGGCATGAAGTCTCACCTAAAGATGGTACATGTAAATCATCTGTGGCAATACCATGGGCAAGGACAGTACTGCTGGGACGTCTCCGAGGAGTTGTGCACACCCTTAGCTGATGATGGTGAGGAGGACCAAGGAACTGAAGCACGAGAGGATGATGGCAGTTTCTGTATGGAAAAAATTGAACCAGGAAGAGGACCAAGTCATTCCAGGAGGAGTGGACTGTTTGAAGGAGCAGGGACATCGTCAGAAGCAGCAAAGGAGAAGACATGATAAATTGTTGGGTTATTTTGTTTAGGAATAGATTTTTTTGTTAGGGATGAAGGATTGTGTTTGTAAGTCTTGTGTAGCTTTGTCGGGAAGGCAAAAGGACTAGGGAGGGGGTAGTGTTAAGAAGCCGGATTGCTAGTTAGGTAGCGCTGGGGAATTCCCGACGATTCTCGCATTTTTCGTTACGAGTCAGAGTTGCCAGATAGCCTACTGCTGCGAGTGGAGGTACTTTGTAAAGTTATCCATTCATTCTTGTTATCTTTTTATTTTTTATGTATAATGTTTTATTTAAGTGATTGTTAAATTATGTAATTAAATAAAGTTTGTATGCTAAAGAATTTAGAGTGCTATGTAAAATGAAATAACAAAAAATAATTTGGTTTTACGCCAGGTATCCCCCAAGGGCTAAGGCGTTGCCTCTGGGTAGAGGACTTTTGGATTGGAGCGTGTAGCATTTTATGACCGGATGCCCTCCCTGATGTCTACCAGTGACCCTTGGGTGGATTCGATCCTCCGACCCTTCGGTCAGAGCTCTAACCCACTGAGCCACGGCTGCTATGTAATGTAAGGAAACTGGAATATTTTGGATATCTCTGATTTGGTAACTGTTGTTGCTAGAAGCAGGTACCAGCACATCCTTGAATGCTGGAGGAGCAAGGAAGGTTATAAAAGCATGGGGTAGAGAATAGAGGAGCTTCAGTTTATTTTGACTTGTGGCCTTGTGAAGTTAGCATAGCTCTGGAGTTGTGAAGCAGACAGTGTAATTACTTGGTAAAATAGAGACTTCACAGGTTGAGACGCCTGTGTTATTATGCCTGAGTTGATCTTGCGTCAGGATCTGTTGTTGTACACTGAAAGGCTCACCCTAAGAAGAACATTCACTGGGTGGCATCCTTCCTATACTGAATCACTGTTGTTCATGGAGCTTGTGGCAGTAACAATATAATATGGAATTTCTATAAGGGTATGTGGTGTTTCTTGCAAGATATAGCCTACTTCCTTTGAAGAGGAAAGTAGTGGCGGGATGGAAGAGGTAGGATGATGGCAGGGGTGAGGCAAGGGAAGGGAGAGAAAGGAGGGGGAGGGGGAAGTCAGGAGAATGGGAAAATGGAGCACCAAAGCAGTGTGAGTGGAAGACATAGGAAAGAGGGGGAATGGAATAAAGTTCCAACGTTTCAGCTGGTGTATAATTTGTAATAATGATATTTTTCCATTTCCCGTCGGTCATTGACTTCCATGCCTCTAGGGGAAGATGAGTAGGAACTGGTAGGGATATCCAGGCCCTAATATCTCAAAGGGCCTCAATAGTCATAAATTATAGAGTGTTCGTATCATTGCAGTTCAGAAGTTGTTTTGCAGCTTCATTCTCACTTCTTCCTGATATCCAAGCTTGTAATTAATTTCTACTCTGACTCCAAGTGCAGAGCAATGCCATGAACTAGAGAAAGAAACACCGATGTGGGTCTCAGTGTGTATTGATGTTTCGCCGCATAGCTTCCTCAGAATTCTGAGGAAGCCATGAGGCGAAACGTCAATACACACTAAATCCCACTTCGGTATTTCTTTCTCCAATTTATCAACGAGCAATTAATCAGTGCCGTGAATGGAAAGTGTAAAAAGATCAGGAATTATGGCTGCTACATTCTGTTTAGAATACAAGGCCAACGATATAAGAGGGGAGGCAGTTAACGGGGGTGCTAGGGAGAGAGAAGGGCTGAGACAGAGGAGGAGTGGGGACTGGAGACGTTGTGCGCCGATGCCACATGAGCTAGCGAGGGGATGGCAGGGGTAGTACGACTCCTGGAGCCGACTGTGCCTATACTGGTAACTATCTATTTATCTATTGGTCTGTCTGTCTATATAAAGATCGCTAAACAGATAGATAGGTAGATAGATAGATACTGGGACAGATATAGATGACAAAAATATATAGATATAGTGTTATGTCCCTTGTGGAAGGTGGGGGCGCTCACCATCCACTCACTCGATGTAGTGCTGCTGTCGGGTGTCTGCCCTTTCCTCTCCTCCATCCTTCTTTCCTTCCATCCTCTTCTGTCTTCCTTTACTTCATTCTTTCCTCGTCCTTCTGCCTATGGGTAACTTTACACTTCCTCTTCTCTCTTTCTTTCCTTCATTCTTTCCTCTTCCTTCAGCCTGTGGATGACTCTACACTGAGTGACAAGCCAAATGGTTTCCTGTACACCAGGAAACCATTTACTACGCTGGGTGGTAACCATATAACCAAATTATGGCGTCTGGTGGTTTAGTGAGTAATTATTGCGCTCCAATCGGATTGAGCCGGTGAAGGTTTATATCCAAGGGATGGTTGGGGTTGATTGCTCACGTAATGCCACTCAGGGATGAGTGACGTTGGTCACTCTCATCTTAAATGTCGGGACCAACTGCTTAGCCCCGGACTCCTACGTTCCTCATGGGGCAATGTAGGATTGGATGATGGATGGATAGATGGTTATGTCTCCCCCCCCCCCCTCCCACCCGAATCTGGGAGTTTTGCGACTCTGGTTTCGGAAGTAAAGAGGTTCACCCGTGAGTTGAGGGAGTCTATTCGACCAGCAAAGACTTGAACTGCATTTCGGTGGTGGTCAGGCATGGGTGGTGACTGGTTTGGCTGAGACGTTAGAGAAACCGAGGGTAGCTTGTGGGAATCAGCGAGTGTCCTCGTCCTTCTTCATGCCAAGAGTGACAGTCATCCTTACCTAGACTGGGACTATAATTATACTGTGATTCTTCTGAAGCGTGGATATGCTACTCCGTTTTGCTTTTGAGTATTAAGTCTTAAGATTTTGGTCTAGGGATAAATTCTATTGTTTGCTGTTTGTTTTGTGTTAGTAAGTTTTTAGTATATTTTGAAGTAATGACTTTTTTTCTTTCCCCTTATTTTGAGTAACTAATTATCAAAGAATCTCAGTTTGAATTAAGACCGACACTGGATACACGACTAACTAAATACATAAATGAATAAAACAGTGAAATAATATAGTGAAAACTTGACATCTCACAATACTTCAAGTCTTGTTTGTTCAGTCTGACGACACCATATCGCTAGTCAGTGTACTTAAAGCAAAATAAATATTATCCGGCCATTCATAACGTTAGACTATAACAACAGGTATTGATGAAACAGGCAGATAGATGGATATATAGATAGATAAGTATAGTTGGTATACATTGATAAATGGGTATGGATGATATAGAGAGAGATGGACAGATGGATAAATAGACATAGATAGGTATGTAGGTAGACAGACATAGGTAGGTAGATAGATAGATAGATAGACAGATAGGTACAGTAGGTAGACAAATAAGAATAAACCATTGCAGTGAGGTATTTTTGTACAATAAGCTTGCTACCAACAGCCAGTGATTTAAGTTCAACTCGGAAAGGTGTGCTGTAATGAACAGGTTTATTAACATTTTATCCATCTGCTCCAGGTCCAGCTGTCTTTCCCAGCTTGAATCAGATTTTTCCTGAAATAAGAATGTCAAAAATACGTCATTGGACTGAAGGGATTGAAATGTGTTCTGGCACCGATAGGAAAGATAGGTATGTGTACTGTAACTCCTTCAGTCCAATGAGCTATTCGTCACTGCATTCAAGCTGCCGCCAGGGCAATGTAACCACCCCAGGGAGGAACTGCAGCTGTGGACGGGTATTCTCGTCGGTTAAGGAAATTCCCCAACACGTCTTCCTAAGCAATTTATTTTGTTTATTACCTTATATTGTTCTTTTGTGTGTTACATAACTCCTTCGAATATCGCCATGCTCTGCATATATAGCGTACAAAAGAATATTTGCCATTGATATCCAAAAATAAATAACCAAGGAGCTTGCTTGCCCAACGAGAATGCGGACCTTTATCTAACAACCCAACTTGAAATGTCTCAAACCTGAGAAAAAAAAAAAAAAAAAAAAAAAAAAAACAGCAACACAACATTGCGTCATCGGGGTGAAGCGGTTAAGATTTTTCACATTTTGACAAAACTACGCAGCCATTAAATAAATAAATAATTGCATTATTTATTGAATAATAATTTATTCTTTCATCAATGGCGTAGGGTTCAAGTGCAGACATTTAAGCCAAAAGTAATCGGTCTTTTCCCTGAGTAGCATCATACTAGCAAAAAATTCCAACCATCCCTGAGACACCATATCTTTCTGTGCGACATTCGGTTGCAGCGCCTTAGCCCACTAGATAAATGGACTTCAAAAATTAGTCAATATGTATATACTGCCGCATTATAAGGTGGGGGCGCCCATCATGCACCCCCTTAGTGTTTTAGGGTAGCTCTACATTGAGTGGCAAGCCAAAATGATTTCCTGTAAACCAGGAAATCATAGACAACGCTGGTTAGCAACCTTATAATCAACCAATACGTGTTCCCTACGTGACAAGTGGGTTGGCAGACCGATAACAACAAGATAAAAATACGAACAAGAAGCCTTGGACCAAGACTGACCAACAGGTGACAACTAAGGACCGAACAAAGGACACAATACGGATGGCGACTTGGAAGGTAAGGGGTGCAAATGATGAGGTGAAAGAGAGAGAGATTGTTCAGGTGCTTGAGGGTGAAAAAATGGATGTATGTGGAATAACCGAGACTAAATGGGGAGGTGAGAGTGTGAGAGTGAGAGAATGGGCGTATTGATGGGGTATATGTATGAGAGTAGGTGAGAATGAAAGAACAAAAGGAGTGTGCATTGTTGTATGCAAGAGATGGATGGAGAATATGAGAGAGTATGGATCAGTTGGCACAAGGATTGTGTGTGTGATTGAAAGTTGGACTACAAATGTGGGCGATTGTGTGTGTGTGTACGTGCCAACGAAAGATCGTGCAAGTAGAGTGAAAGAAGACTTCTGGATAAATGTAGAAGCGTGCATGGAAAAGACTGAAAGGAATGAGAGACTGTTTTTGATTGGAGATAGGAATGGAAAAGTAGGGAATGTGAAGGTGGATGGGGTGTCACAAAAAAGACTTTGTAACTTCTTTGTAGTGATGTTTTATATATTAGTTATATATATATTTGACTTGTTGACGAGCGGTTGTTATACGTGAGTAGCTTGTAAGTAGATAATCTTGGTTCCCTTTTGTCTTGCAATGACAGGAGAGGTAAAGATGAGTATGGGACTATTTTTATTTGTCTTGGAAATATTAACAAAGTCTCTCACACACGAGTGAAGGTAAGTAGAGTCCCGCGAGGTACCTCCCTGTCTCTCTCTCTCTCTCTCTCTCTCTCTCTCTCTCTCTCTCTTCCATGTTGCTAAGCCCTTCTCCCTACTACCTGCCTGTTCTATGGCTAGCTTCCTTCTGAGCTCTCTTTCCTAAATTCTGGTGTAGCACGGGTCGTGTCACGTGTGTTACACTGTGGTTGGAAAGTTCTAGAAGCCTGTGTGTGAGTATGTGTGTATGTGTGTGTATGGTCACGAGGCGCTGTCGTGTGCCTATAAAGCATTCCTTGAGTTAAGAGTGTGTAAGCATGTTTAGCATTGCTCGATTCTCGCAGACACAATACCTTCTCATCATCTGACTTCCTGCTTCTATCTGTCTCTCTATCTATCTATTTATCTATTTATCTATTATGATTTGTAATTATAATATGGAGTCCTGACATATGTTCGGCCGCACAGCTGAAGGTCCTCCGACAGCAATCATCATTGACATATGTTAATCTATTAGTACATAATATTGATTATAATATTGTATACATATAATATTCATAGTAAATTGCAATGATTCAGTAATATTACATTTTAAACAAGTTGTATACATATTTGAATAAATGCAATGGTTGTTGTATGACACTTTCTAAGACGTGCATGTACAACAGACGTACGCATATAATTGTGCAATGGCAATACTGCTAGGTTACACATTACATATTGAGTTATCCCTTTAGTAATGTCTAATATTTCACCTAACTTGTAAGATCTATCTATCTATCTATTGCCAGACGCCTCACTCCCGTTTGGGGTGGCCACAAACAAATCGCCTCCAAGTCGCCCTGTCCCCCGCCATTTCACTCCCCTGCTCCCAACTCACACCCCCCTCTCTCATATACCTCTCCACCCCATCTCTCCATCTCATCCTCGGCCTCCCCCTCCCTCTTTCTCCCTCCACCTCACATACACTCTCTTCGTCAGTCTTTCACCCTCCATCCTCTCCACATGGCCAAACCACCTCAGTGTGTTCCTCATAACGCTTCCTATCACATCCACATCAACACCACAACGCTCCTTTATATCCTCATTCGTCAGCCTGTCTCTCCATGTGACTCCACAGGCTCCTCATAAATAACTCATTTCCACGGCTCTCACTCTTGACTTGTGTCCTTCCAACAACGTCCAAGCTTCACTTCCGTACGTTAGAGTTGGTATTACAATACTGTCATGTAGTAACTTTTCACTTCCATGCTCACTTCCCTGTTTCTTATCACTGCTTTCAAAGAACCAGCAACCTTTCTTCCCTGCTGTACCCTTTCAAGCACTTCACCCTCCAAACCTCCATCCTTACTCATCACACTACCCAAGTACTTAAACGTACTCACATTTTCCAATTCCCCACCATCCAACCTCGCTGTACATTCACTGACTTCACCTCTCTCAAAGACCATCACTTTACTCTTCCCTACATTCACCTTTAGATTCCGTTTCTTACACACTCTCTCAAACTCATCCACCAAGCCTTGCAGCTCCCCTTCGTCTTCACTCAACAACACAGTATCATCTGCAAACAACAGTACAGGGAGTTTCCAAACACTATCCTCTCTCACCAGGGCCACTCCAACATCCACTACCCTACCTTGTACCTCTTTTATTACCCCATCCATGTACAGATTGAACAACCATGGAGACATTACACATCCCTGTTTCAACCCAACTTTCAAAGAGAAAAATTCACTTAGTTCACCATCCACACGCACTGCAGCCTTCGCACCATCGTACATACTCTTCACAGCATTCAACAACTTCCCATCTACTCCATATATTCTTAACACTTTCCACAATCCTAGTCTATCCACCCTGTCATATGCTTTCTCCAAATCCATGAAAGCCGCATACAACTTCTTTCCCTTCTCTAGAAACTTTTCCACTAAAGATCTGAGAATGAATATCTGATCTACACAACCTCTTCCCTTCCTAAAGCCTCCCTGTTCTTCTCCAACTAATTTCTCTGTTCTTTCTCTAACTCTTGTCAATAAGTATCCTACCATACACTTTTCCTATTATACTAAGAAGACAAATGCCCCTATGATTACCACACATTTCTTTTTCCCCTTTTCCTTTGTACAAGGGAATAATTATACCTGACTTCCAATCCTCCGGGACTCTACCTTCCTTCCAGGCCAATCTGCACATCTTCCACATCCATTCTACTACTATCTCTCCCCCATGCTTCAGCATTTCACCACACACTCCATCAATTCCTGGGGCTTTCCCTGATTTAACTTTCTTCATTGCTTCCACAACTTCTATCCTACTGATTTCTTCCTGTCTTCTCACCTCCCTCCTTCTCCCAGCCATTCCCCAGCCACTTATACTCGCATTACTTCCATCCTCCACGTTCAACAATTCCTTAAAGTGTTCTCTCCATCTGCTCACTTTTTCTCCCTTCTCCACTAGTAATCTACCATTTTTATCTTTCACTCCCCTGCTAACTTCACTTCCACCCTGTCTTACTCTTTTCACCTCTTCCCAGAACATTTTCTAACAGTCCCTCCACTTTACACTCAAATTCCTTCCAAATTCCTCATCCACTCTCTTCTTACTCTCTCTTACTAATCTTTTCACCTCTCTCTTTCTTTCTACATATAACTCTCTCTTCCGCCTCTCAACTTCTTCCACGCCCCTATTTCTCATCCATTCATTGTATGCTTTCTTCTTTTGTGCCACAGCCCGTTTCACCTCTTCAGTCCACCACGCTGTTCCTTGCATCCCCCCTCTGTCTTCTCTTCCTTCCACACACCACATCACATGCTGCACATATTTCTTCTTTAAATATTCTACACACACCTTCCACGTCCCCCATCTGCTCCAATTCATATTTGCCCAATCCTTCCTCCACTTCTCTCTTATACTCTGCCTTTTTCTCATCCTCTTGTAACCTTTCCACTCTCCTTGCAACTACTCCTTCCTCTCGTCTTTCCCTTCTTCTATTCCTTCATCTTACTTGAACTTTAATTCTGGCCACCACCAAGTAGTGGTCAGAAAGTCCACTCCCCCAACCTCTATAAACTCTTGCATCCAATATACATCTTCGCATCCTGTCATCCACACACACATAATCAATCATTGCCTTCCTTTCACTCAGTTCACCACCCACCCTTCTCATCACTCGCCATGTATACCTGTGGATCATTTTATGCCTGAAGAGGGTATGCTATCACCAACCCCCTCCCAGCACAAATGTCCACTAACGCACTCCCATTCTCATCTACCTCAGCAGGCACACCCCACTCACCAACTATTCCATCCACCTTCACATTCCCAACTTTACCATTCATATCACCAATCAAAAACACTCTCTCATTCCTCCCAAACTTTTCCATGCACACTTCTACATTTGTCCAGAACTCTTCTCTCGCTCTTCTAGCACGATCTTGCGTTGGCGCATACACACACACAATCGCCCACATTTGTATTCCAACTTTCAACTTTACCCACACAATCCTTGATCCAACTGATCCATACTGTCTTATGCTCCTCTTCCATCTTTCACTCACAACTATACATACTCCTTCCTTTGCCCTCTCATTCTCACCTACTCCTGCACATATACCCCATCCATACTCCCATTCTCTCACACTTTCTCCTCTCCATTTTGTTTCAGTTATTCCACATACATCCACTTTCGCATCCTCAAGCACCCGGACAATCTCTCTCTCTTTCACCTCATCATTTGCTCCCCTTACATTCCAAGTTCCAATTGCAATGTCCTTTGTCCGGTCCTTGGTCGTCAACGTTTGGTCAGTCCTTGTCCGAGGCTTCTTGTTTGTTTTTTTGGTTAGTTGTTTTCCGAGGAGGGGCACTAACCCAGCGCCAACCCTTGTCGCCTTTTACAACAAGCAGGGATACATGGGGAGTATTCTTGGAAAAAAACCCCTACCCCCAGGGGGTAAGATTCTGGTAATACAGAATTGTGGTATAATGGTATGACTTTACATAATATTGTAGTAATATTGTGGTAATACATAATTGTAACATTTTATTAATTGTTACATAATATTGTGGTAATGCATAATTGTGTTGGCCTTATAATTGTAGTTACATTTTATTAATGCAACTGTTACATAATTGTGTTGGCCTTATAATTGTAGTTAAAGTTACATAAAAGTTACATCTTGTTAATAAAACTGTTACATAATTGTTACATATTGTTTGTAGGTACATAATTGCAGTTAAAATTACATATAAGTTACATCTTGTTAATGCAACTGTTACATAATTGTTACATATTGTTTATAGTTACATAATTGTAGTTAAAGTTACATAATAGTTACATCTTGTTAATGCAACTGTTACATAATTGTTACATATTGTTTGTAGTTACATAATTGTAGTTAAAGTTACATAAAAGTTACATCTTCTTAATGCAACTGTTACATAATTGTTACATATTGTTTGTAGTTACATAATTGTAGTTAAAGTTACATAAAAGTTACATCTTCTTAATGCAACTGTTACATAATTGTTACATATTGTTTGTAGTTACATAATTGTAGCAAGTGTAACATAATGCAATCGTTTGTCGTTACATAATTGTTACATATCGTTTGTAGTTACATAATTGTAATAATTGCAGTCCTGACATTGAATCCGGTCATGCTGCAGTCGATGATATGATGTGCCATGCCACTAGCTTGTGGAGACAACAATTTGCTTTTTTGTTTGTAGTTTATGTGGTATTTTGGCATATGTAGTAACACTTACACTAATTTTCATTTGTTTGTTATGTGATCTTACTCTATTTCTTTTTCTTTCTTTTTTTGTTTTTTGTATGTATTGATTTTCTATAGTTTGTTTTTCTTCGTTTGTTTACGCATTTTCTGTGTTGTTCATGGTTGCATAATTGCTGGTTAAATCCCTTGGGACCCTTTTTTAAGGTTTAGTTTATATTGCACAGATATTACTAAAAATGATATTATATAGCCCTATATTTTGTTATTTTATATAAAAAAATACATATACACTATATACCACTGCTGCCACCAAATGTCACAAAAAGGACTTTGTAACTTCTTTGTAGTGATGTTCTATATATTAGTTATATATATATTTGACTTGTTGACGAGCGGTTGTTTTACATGAGTAGCTTGTAAGTAGATAATCTTGGTTCCCTTTTGTCTTGCAATGACAGGAGAGGTAAAGATGAGTATGGGACTATTTTTATTTGTCTTGGAAATATTAACAAAGTCTCTCACACACGAGTGAAGGTAAGTAGAGTCCCGCGAGGTACCTCCCTGTCTCTCTCTCTCTCTCTCTCTCTCTCTCTCTCTCTCTCTCTCTTCCATGTTGCTAAGCCCTTCTCCCTACTACCTGCCTGTTCTATGGCTAGCTTCCTTCTGAGCTCTCTTTCCTAAATTCTGGTGTAGCACGGGTCGTGTCACGTGTGTTACACTGTGGTTGGAAAGTTCTAGAAGCCTGTGTGTGAGTATGTGTGTATGTGTGTGTATGGTCACGAGGCGCTGTCGTGTGCCTATAAAGCATTCCTTGAGTTAAGAGTGTGTAAGCATGTTTAGCATTGCTCGATTCTCGCAGACACAATACCTTATCATCCTGCTTCTATCTGTCTCTCTATCTATCTATTTATCTATTTATCTATTATGATTTGTAATTATAATATGGAGTCCTGACAGGGGTAGTTAGTAAGTGGGATGTGCCTGCAGAACTGGATGAAAATGGCAGTGCTCTAGTGGACATTTGTGCCGGGAGGGGTTGGTGATAGCCGATACCCTTTTTAGGCACAAAATGATCCACAGGTATACGTGGCGAGTGATGAGAAGGGTGGATATAGAACTGAATGAACGGAAAGCAATGGCTGATTATGTGTGTATGGATGATAGAATGAAAAGGTTTGTAATGGATGCAAGAGCATATAGAGGTTGGAAGAGTGGACTTTCTGACCACCGGTGAAAGTCAAGGTTAGAATGAAATGGAGGAACAGAAGAAAGGAAGGAGAGGAGGAAGTAGTTCATACAAGGAGGGTAGAAAGGTTGTATGAGAATTGAAAAAAGGCAGAATAAAAGAGAGAAATGGAAGAGCGATTGGTAAATAAGATTTGAAGCAGACTGGAGACGTGGAAAGTGTGTGCAAGATTTTCTCAAAGGAAATCTCTGCAGTATGTGAGGTGGTGTGTGGGGTGAAGAGAAGACGAAAGAGGGTGGAAGAAACAGCATGGTGGAATGAAGAGGTGAGAGAGGCTGTGGCACAAAAGAAGAAAGCATATAGTGAGTGGATGAAAAACTGGCGTGGAGGAAGTTGAGAGACGGAAGAGAGAGTTAAATGTAGAGAGGAAGAGAGAGGTGAAAAGATTAATAAGAGAAAGTAAGAGGACAGTGGATGAGGAATTTGGAAGGAATTTGAGTGTAAAGTGGAAGGAATGTAGGAAAATGTTCTGGAAAGAGGTAAAGAGCGTTAGAGACGGTGATAAAGAAGTTAGTCGGGGGATGAAAGATAGAAATGGTAACTTGCTAGTGGAGAAGGAAGAAAAAGTGAGCAGATGGAGAAAACACTTTAAGGTATTACTGAACATAGAGAATGAAAGTAATGCGAATATAACATGCTGGGGAATGGCTGGGAGAAGGAGGGATGTGAGAAGAGAGGAAGAAGTCAGTAGGATGGAAATTGTGAAAGCAATGAAGAACGTCAAAGTGGGGAAAGTCCCAGGAACTGATAGGGTGTGTGGTGAAATGCTGAAGCATGGGGGAGAGATAGTAGTAGAATGGATGTGGAAGATGTGCAGGGTGGCCTGGGAGGAAGGTACAGTCCTGGAGGTTTGGATGTCAGGTATAATTATTCCCCTGTACATAGGAAAAAGGGAAAAAACAAGCTTGTGGTAATCATAAGGGCATTTGTCTTTTTAGTGTAAAAGGAAAAGTATATGGTAAGATACTTATTGACAGAGTTAGGGAAACAACAGAGGAATTAGTTGGAGAAGACCAGGGAGGTTTTAGGAAGGGAAAAGGTTGTGTAGATCAGATATTCATTCTTAGATCTTTTGCAGAAAAGTTTCAAGAAAAGGGAAATAAGTTGTATGCAGCCTTCATAGATTTGGAGAAAGCTTATGACAGGGTGGGTAGACAAGGATTGTGGAAAGTATTAAGAATATATGGAGTAAATGGGAAGTTGTTGAATGCCGTGAAGAGTATGTATGAGAGTGAAAAGGCTGCAGTGTGTGTGGACAGTGAACTGTTTGAAGTTTTCTATTTGAAGGTTGAATGGAAACAGGGATGTGTCATGTCTCCATGGTTGTTCAGTCTCTATATGGATGGGATTAGAAAAGATATACGATGTAGGGCAGTGGATGTTGAAGCGGCCCTAATGAGAGAGGACAGTTTTGAAACTCCCTATACTGTTGTTTGCAGTTGATACCGTGTTGTTAAGTGAAGACGAAGGGGAGCTGCAAGGCTTGGTGAATGCGTTTGAGAGCGTGTAAGAAACGGAATCTAAAGGTAATGTGGGGAAGAGTAAATTGATGGTAAAGTTATGGTCTTCGAGAGAAATGAAGTCACTGGATGTAGAGTGAGGTTGCATGAGGAGGAAATGGAAAATGTGAGTATATTTAAGTACTTGGGGTTGTGTGATGAGTAAGGATGGATGTTTAGAGGGTGAAGTGCTTGAAAGGATACAACAAGGAAGAATGGTTGCTGGTTCTTTGAAGGCAGTGATAAAAAACAGGGAAGTGAGCATGAAAGTAAAAAAAAAAAAAGTCGCTGCATGACAGTATTGTGATACCAACTCTAACGTATGGAAGTGAAGCTTAGACCTTGTTGGAGGGACAGAAGTCAAGAGTGAGAGCAGTGGAAATGAGTTATTTGAAAGGAGCATGGAAAGTCACATGGAGAGACAGATTGATAGATGAGGAAGTGAAAGAGCGTTGTGGTGTGGACGTGGATGTGATATGAAACGTCAGGAGAAACACACCGAGGTGGTTTGGCCATAGGGAGAGGATGGAGAGCGAGACTGACGAGGAGAGTGTATGCGAGTGAGGTGGAGTGGGAAAGAGGGAAGAGGAGGTAAGGATGAGATGGAGGTACTGAGTGAAGAGGTATATGAGAAAGGGGTATGTGAGCCGGGAGCAGGGCAATGAAATGGTGGGGGACAGGGCTACATGGAGGCAATTTGTTAATGGCCATGGCCACCTCTTGCGGGATTAAGGAGTCTGGCAATAGATGAAAAGCTAGATAGATTTTTAAAAATTACAAGATAATGAAACGGTCGTCAATCGTCGTCGTCGTCTTAGTCGTCAGGTATGGGGGCCTCATTACTGGATTTCGGAGCTTTACACTTGCTCTTTCTGTTATCATAAGGAAATGGATTAATGCTCATGTTAACAGAAACTGCAGTACACTAGTTTATTTTTCTGTGCATTGTATGTGTGTCATTTTTCATCCACTCGCCTCGTTCTGATTGAGGTCTTTAGTGTAGTAGTAGTAGTAGTTGTTGTTGTAGAAGAGGTAGCAGCAGCAGCAGTGGTAGTAGTAGTAGTAGTAGTAGTAGTAGTAGAAGTAGTGACAGTAGTAGTCACTGGATTAAGTTTACCTGAATGTGAACGCAGTGGACTGCAGACTAAAAGTACTCTTCTGCGGTTCACCATCTCTTTTGAGAGATAGGGAAGGAACTAAGCTACGTTTGCATGACCTGGCAGCAAAGGTACCCTGTCACGTCTGTGCCACCACGTGAAGACGTCCACCTCCAGGTCGAATTTTGTATGAAGAGACTTTCTTACGGCGTCATATCTTTTAGGGGGACTCAGTTATACAACTGAAAGGTCGGAAGGTGAGACAGTAAATAATAGTAAAACAACCCTCTTCCATCACCTCCCCTTTATGCAAAAAGAAATGAGTGTTGTTGTCTGCAGCGGGCTTATATGTGGGTTTTGCTGGGGTTTTCAGAGAGGGAGGAAAGGATTGGTTCCTGGCAGAGTCCTGCCTACCTATCCCGTTTGCATAGTGAATAAAAGGTAAAGGTAAAGGTAGGAGCAGACGTCATAAGGTGCTTAGCAGTGGTGTTCGTCTCTGTAACTTCAGTGTTTGAGCCTTTGGAGGTCTATTCACCCAATATTCTTGGCTAAAAGTCCATTGTATCATCAAAGTCACCACAGTTACTTTCCCTATGTGTTACCATAGGTGTTCATTTTATCTACCAGCCCAAGACGTGCTGATGGACACCTGAACATCCGGCACCAGGATTTGAACCCTGACGCTAATGGGCCGGCAACGTCGCAGTCAGCAACACCGACCACTCAGGAAGGAAACGCATAGATTACTGCTAAGTTTTAGCGTACCCTTCCCTCCATCACATATAAAATAATTCACTCTGCCGTGCGTGACCGAAGTTTTCCATCTACAGTTTTAAATACTGTCATGAGTATACAGTAGCTGTGGGCCACAGGATGGTGATAAGTACTAAAAGGGCAGAGTGCAGAATTGAGTCAAGGAACACTCCCTTCCCCCCCCAGCCCATCTCATTTTTCGGGAAGAAAAGATAAAATATACACTTGGTCAAAGAGAAATAGGCAAGTCCGTTACCACAGAAACTGCATTTATGGGCTCTGGAGAAAGGGACCGGCACTGACGCCGACCCCTACACAATCCGGCAAGACAACATCCCAGATTACAGTATGATGCAATGTAGCTCACTTGGGTCGTAGGCACCGCAAGAACTGGATTCGATGAGGTGACCCTCCCCCATCCTCAGCCCTATAATGTAATATCCTGTCCTCAAGAAAACTTAATGAAATTTCGTTTATGTATAGGTACGGCCAATATAGGTAATGGACACCATAGAATGCCTCTGATCTTAACCCCCAATAAATTATCAGTAATTAGGCTAACCCGAGCAACAACACGTACCGCACCACTGATAGCTGCATAAAAAGCACACGGTTAATCCAAAAGGTCTCATATGAGGTGAATAAAATTATATGGCAATAGCAAAATGATAAATGCAACTGTTGTTGTCTCGTCTTGGGTGTGTGGAGCACTGAGGCTTGGTTATCATGGACTACAACATTCAGGTAATGAATCACCTACGTCCCTGGCAGCATTTTACAAGTTTTTCCTGTCCTCTCATGGATTCAGACCGTTGTGGGTATGACTAACCTGCCTATGACTGAGTCTGCAACGAGATCACAGAGTAACGAGCGGAAGAGAAAATAAATTCAAAATAATGTCATTACAGTAGACAGAAGAATGTCATGAGTTAAATAAAATCGTTTGGCGGGATCAAAAGAAAAGTAACAATTGCGTTCATCGATCACTTATAGTCAGCATCAAAAGTATTGTTGCCTCTTCTGCATTTCTCTTCATTGACTTTGAAAATAATGTGGTGTGATAAGAAGCAACTGACGCTGAAGAGTTTATTCGGTCACAGATCAGTATCATCAGTGTCAATTGCTGGGAATTCACCACACATATGTTCAAAAGCCATGGAAAGAATAACTGGAGACTCGAGTGAACTTTGGGTGCTGACTGTACTGTTCCATTAGGGTGTATCATAAGTGTGTTTTGTGTATTCTTTCCTGTTAAAAAAAAAAAAAAAAAAAAAAGGAAAACCCAATTTGAACCAGCACAACAGTTACGTTTGTCTAATACTGACGATAGAGACGTTTATGATTTACTAGCAGGGGTACCTGGCTTTCTCCCTCCTCCTCCTCATTTATCTTCCTCCTCCTCTCCCTTCCCCCCATCTCTCTCTCTCTCTCTCTCTCTCTCTCTCTCTCTCTCTCTCTCTCTCCCTCCTTATTTATCTGACTCTTAGGTCCTGTCCACACGAGCGGGCAGTGTCCGACGGGCAAACATTGTTACCAACTCACTTTCCAATTCACACGTTTAGAGGGTGGGTAGCGGGCACGAGTGTAGATGCCGTCATATGCAGGGAAACCACGGGCAAACCACTGAAATGCCCTGCCCGACGTCGACTGGACAACCACTACCTCACCACAGCTCGGTCTGCCGTGTGAACAACGCAGATGTGCCCGGTTGTAGTCAATGGCCGCCGGGGACTGCTCGATCTGGAAACACTGCTAAAAAAGCGAGGGATATCCATTCAGCGGGCTGTGCCCGTCGGGCACTGCCCGCTCGTGTGTACTGGATCTTACTACTCTGTCCCCCTCCCTCAAACCATCGGTCTTTTTGGTCTTAAAACCTTCCTTGGGTCATAAGACCAAAAAGACGAACACTCCAATCCTTTTTGTCCTAATTCAATCTTTCTACTCCAGAAAGGGCATGTACAGCCGACAGCAGAAGTTCGTCCCTCTTAGCGTACGTGATACGAGCCTGTTGATCTGGTAACACTGTATGAGATAGAGTTGACAGGTACGCTTTAAATGGCTAATATTAAAGAAATGTGTTCGGAGATAAGAACACATTCCCTAATGATAATATTAATTTGTAGCAGGTGGGATAATGTTATTGTGAAATGTTTGACATTGGTGTATGAAGATTCTTCGTTACGGACACAGACGCATAGGATTATTTGGACTGGACTGATGTTGCCAGCAAGTATTATATGAAATATTATAGAACGATTGCAGTCCTAAAGGTGAGGTTGCAAGAAAACACTAATTACGATGTCAGTTACACACTAAACAAACACAGAAACTGACAGTTCGTGTTTCGCCAGTATGCGGTTTAGTTTTACAAGTTAAATCACTTCCTTTTCCGACCTCTCTCCCCACCCGTTTCTTCTCTTCCTAGTCATGCTCTGCCATCAACCACGTTTTATCGTTAATGCTGAATACCGTATGTCTGTAGGTAAACTATGGGAAACAATATAAAAGTGTCAAATGAGCTTCATTTCCTCCTCCATCGCTTGAAATGTTATCCATGACTTGAATATAAATGTTAGTAACATGAATAAATCGTCACTGTGGTGGTTAGGAGACATTACTCGTCACATTATATAACATTTATATAACCATCGTTAATACAGTGCTCCAAATACACTCCCTCTCCACCCCCTCGCCGTCTCCTCCCCTCCCCCTTCCACTGTCTCCATCACTTCTCCCCCCTCCCTTCCCCCCCTCTACCAGTACCCCTTGTTTCTCTCCCTCAACACCCCCAACCCTTCCCAACGATTTCATTTAACTGACTCTGCTTCTGTTTACCTCCCTAACTAGATCGGTTCTTCATAATTTGAATGCAGTTATTACCATTTACAGGACTTTGAGTCTTAATTGTAATGACATTATAAACACAATACTCGTGCATGTTATATTGCCAACTGTATTACACACAAGTAACCAAATTACTTACACAACAATATGTCCATCGTAACTATCAGTGTTCAATACCATCCCCCCCTTGTGGATTCCTTCCCTCCTCGCCTCCTTCCCGCTTTCTGTATCCCTCACTCCTCCCTTCACGTTATAACATATTTATCTGTGTCCCAGCTTGTAATATATGTAATCCCTTCCCTCACCCAAAGTATTCCTGCTTCCATAATCCCCTCCCCCCCCCACACATTGTGTTCCGCAGTAAAGTGAGACCTATGAGATACGTCTACTTATATATAATTTAAAACAATATGCCATCGACATACTTTGATCTGAACTCCCTCAACGCATGATCTTACAAGGTCAGAGAATGCAGTCAGCAAGATTATCCCTATCATTCCATTCCCATAGCTGCATTGCATGGTTAGAACAAAAGGTAACGGCATGGCTGTCCGTCAGCGCCCTGAACATCTGTTCTGCAACTGCCGATATTATCGATACAGGAGTGACAAGGACTCTGATGGATAGGAAGCGAACCTTTACCATAATTAACCCTTACACCGCGACAATCTCATACTTCCACTTACATCTGCCTGCTGTCCGGGCTCATGACAAGCATATTCCGATAAGGGCTTAATCTACTCATCCAGATGGGTATAATCCCCCTTCATCGTATATTACGATGATTATGGTAGCCAAATGTATGAGGATACAGCTTTTGTGACTATCATCTATTTTGCTATATTTAATCGTAACTGAAGATCTACAAATTATCACCAAGAATACTGACAGTACTTTTAAGAAAATATTTTCTGGATGCGTGTAGATCATACATCTATCTATCTATCTATCTATAGCCCGACGCCCTAATCCCGAAAGGGTTGTCGCAGACAAAACGCCTCCAAGTCGCTCTGTCACCCACCATTTGACTCCCCTCCCCCCAACTCAACCCCCCCTCCCCCATATATTCCTCTCCATTCTCTCCACATGTCCAAACCACCTCAGTCATACAACATACGCAATGATTATTTTTCATTTTATACTTTCTTTGGTGAAAAGAAGGACGTTTGTGCTTCATATTTTATGTATGTTGGGATTTATAAAATAAGTGTAAGCAAGATATTAATGGCTAGAGGAGGAGAAATAAAATGATCATTAAACTGAGGCACTGACTGCCGTCCTTTGAACAGTTAATGCCTCTTGACCGCCATTGTCACGGTCATTATAATATTACACATTATTAAAGGATACTATACAAAAACTTGACCCAAACATCGTTATGTTGTTCGATTCCCGAGACAAAAATGAAAAAGGGAGAGAAATAGACATTTGAAATGACAAGGGAGAGAAGTTGGGCAGGGTCAATACAATAACACGGTGGGGAGGGATTCGGAGTGTTGCAGGCTAGAAACAAAGGTTACTGGAAATGGGGGCGGAGGGAGGGGGGAGAAGTGATGGAAACAGTGGAAGGGGGAGGGGAGGAGACGGCGAGGGGGTGGAGAGGGAGTGTATTTTGGGCACTGTAAGAACGATAGTTAGGTAAGTGTTACATAAATGATGACGAGAAATGTCTCCTAACCATCACAGTGACTATTTATTCATGTTACTTACATTTATATTCAAGTCATTGATAACACTTCAAGCGATGGAGGAAAAGAAGCTCATTGACACTTTTATATCATTTCCCACAGTTTACCTACAGACATACGATTTTCAACATTAACGATAAAACGTGGATGATGGCAGAGCATGACTTGGAAGAGGAGAGACGGGTGGGGAGAGAGGTCGGAAAGGAAAGTGACTTAACTTAAAAAACAAAATCGCATACTGGCGAAACACGAACTGGCAGTTTCTGTGTTTGTTTAGTGTGTAACTGACATCGTAATTAGTGTTTTCTTGCAACCTCACATTTAAGACTGCAATCGTTCTATAATAATTCATATAATACTTGCTGGCAACATCAGTCCAGTCCAAGTAATCCTAGGCGTCTGTGTCCGTAACGAAGAATCTTCATACACCAATGTCAAACATTTCACAATAACCTTATTATCCCACCTGCTGCAAATTAATATTATCATTAGAGAATGTGTTCTTATCTCCGAACACATTTCTTTAATATTAGCCATTTAAAGCGTACCTGTCAACTCTATCTCATACAGTGTTACCAGATCAACAGGCTCGTATCATGCACGCTAAGAGGAACGAACTTCTGCTGTCGGCTGTACCTCTCATGCTTCTGAAAGGGGATGATAAGAGGTCCAGGAACTTTCTATTTCAACTTTCACAGACCAACGCACGGTATTTGTACGTACTTGTTTACTATCACCAGTGACCTAAGATCATCTCTGACCAGTGACCTCAAATGTCCTCGGAGTCAACCTCACATAGCACATGTCCGAATTTGGGATTCATGTGAGTCTCCATGCCAAAAATTGGGCTGGAGGGGTACCCGGCAGTTCTCGGGCCAAAAAGGCAAACACTCAACCGGCGACCTCGAATGACCTAGATCTGAAGTTTGACCTCCTAAAACCATCCTTGGGTCATAAGGATTCTAGATATGTAGGTTAAGGCCAGGTAAAATGAAAATTGAGGGAGTAGTTCGTGAACAAACAGACAGACAGACAGAAAGTGCCCTTTATATGGTAGATTTACAATTGTGACTTTTGTTTACTATTTACGATAGTGACTTGTTAAATAATTACGACTGTGACGAGTGATGTGTTTTCACAAAAGGGAAATGATTAGCGAAAGATTTACGATAGTGACGTTTGTGTCATATTTACGATATTGACGTTTATGAAATATTTATGATAGTGACGTGAATGATGTGTTTTCACGAAAGACAAAACGATTTGTACAATATTTATTCCGTTAATGATGGCTTGCAAAATAATCAGATGGTTACTACCCCAGTGTCATCTGTAGGAATGTAACTTATGACAACGGAAAAACGTACGGGAGTGACGCCTTCAGAAACTTTACGACAATGACGCTTGTGCACGAAATTGAAAACTGTATGTATAAGTGGCTATATATAACTACACAGAAATTAAGTGATTTAGTCATAAGTAAAAGAGAGTAAAGTAAATGTAAAGTATGAATCAGTTTAGTTTACTATTGTGCCATAAGGAGGTGAACAGGAAATTTCTACAGAAGAACCTGTTGGGGGGGATTATTTTCCCTAGTAATATGCATCATTCTTCACGTAGTTTGTCCGCAGCCATACACATCTAAGTGCACAGTGACAATATGTCAACATGGAATGACCAGAAAAAAAGGGCGCAATCATGAGCTAAGGCACCAAGGTGATGAGACATGATCCAAGACAGCGGGAGGAGGAGGCAGGGAATCTTGGGAAAGACCAGGGCTTTGAACCGGCCAAGGAGAGGAGCGCGGGCTGGCTCTGCTGAGACACACTTACCCTGAGGCCACCACCGAGCATCCTGGCGACACTTGCACTGGATAGAGTAACAGATGAGTAATATAAGCTTCATTTGAACTTCCAATGTGTGGTTGCTGAGCTATGAGAGTGTGGAATAGAGCTACTTTTGTTAAACTTGCTTGTAGGCTGCGGGAGGAAAGCGCGAAAAACTCCTGTAGCCTATATGTTAAAGAACCGCTCGAATTAGCAAGATGGTTTGACTTTCATTCAGAAAAAATAGATTTAAGTGACTTCCCACTAAAGCTCTCTTGTAGGAGCAAAAAACAGCAAAAACTTAATATTTGTTTTCCTTTCTTGCTATTTTGATTTCTTATTCCAGTTTTCTTAGTATTTACTTTTGATGCACACCTCTTTTAAAGCAGCTTTTAGATTCGTTTCTTAATTCAAAGTGGTACCCTTGAGAACAATCCAGAATGCACCCTTGATAATATCTGGATCCATCACTAGTAAAAATGACACCCTGGTCCAAGAAGTAATGCTTCAGTTATGCCCTGACGGTGAGGTGTTCCAACCGGCCACGACCAAATTTCTGCATAATTTTTTTTTTTTTTTTTTTTTTTTTTTTTTTTTTTTTTTTTTTTACAGGTAAACATGGTGCACAGTTTTTGTCCGCTTTCTTTGAGTTCCTCTCATCAGTAGCGTGTGAGTCGGAACACCCTGAAAATGCCACACAACAAACAGGCAACACATTTAAACCAAGCGGAACGAGTAGGACAGTTGGTAGGAGCAGCACACATCGCTTTCCCAAAAATAAGAATGGTGGAATGCAGGAAAAGGGCAACATTAGCTTGCAGTCTACAGGGTTCACTCTTAACATGCCACAACAACCGCAACAACATGATTAACAACAAAATAAAATAACAACGGCAATGACAACAACAGCAGCATCAGTAGCAACAGCAGCAACAACAGAAGCAGCAGCAAACAATAACATCAGTAACAACAACATCAACATCTATTCGAGGGGAAAAAAAAAATGGTACGCCAAATACCATCTGAAGGTTAAAAAAGAAAGAAAAAGAACCCAGTAAAGTGACTTGCCCTGACAGTCTCTTCCTAGGCTGAGGGAACGTAGTTGTCACGTAGCTCACTGACAAAAAAGACAACAGCATGACTCATAATTCTTTCCATAACACTTATTCATGACTAGCATCATATTCTTGTGCTAATGTATTTTTACAGCTCAGCATTAGACACTGAAATGCAATTTTAGGCCAAGTTAGAGTAAAAGGAGAATAATTATTTAGAATCTCTCACCTCCCCCCTCCCCCAGTATTTCCCTCTCCCCCAAACCCCAACAAATCACATCAAGGTTTGACAGGTTTAACTACCACCTGCTTGTCACTAGAGGAAGTCTGTCTATCTGTCTATCTACCTATCCTGTAAGGGATGAGCACAAAGAAAGCGCCTCCACGTCTCCCTATCCTCTGCCATTAGGCCAGTCTTCCTCCAGCTCACACCCTCCTCTCTCAAGTACCTCTCCAATCCATCCCTCCATTTCATCTTTGGTTCCCCCCTCCTCCTCTCCTTCTGCACCTCATTCACTTACACTCTTCTATAGTCCTTCCAAAATATCGAGATCGTTTAGGCGTTGTCCCTCACGGGAATTCCCCTACGTCCGACGTTGCCACAGTTTCTACTGGGCCAATTATCGGAATAGAGACAAACTTCAAGGGACAACTCTCACTCCCAGCTCACTACCTCTCTCTCTCTCTCTCTCTCTCTCTCTCTCTCTGCACATAAAATCAACATTATATGGAGATTTATTTCTATAAAGTCTACACGGTTTTATGAATTATTAGAAATTGAGGAAAAACTTCCTGAGTCTGTCTGTCTGTCTGTCTGTCTCTGTCTGTCTGTCTGTCTGTCTCTCTCTCTCTCTCTCTCTCTCTCTCTCTCTCTCTCTCTCTCTCTGCATATAAAATCAACATTTTATGGAGATTTATTTCTGTAAAAAGTCTGTACGGTTTTATGTATTATAGGTCCTCTGTTTGCCTTCTCTTCCAAAAAATACTTATTTATGTTGTAAATAAGTTCTTCTCGACTGTGGAGCAGACGAGGGCGAGTAGTAGGGGTAGGAGCTTATCTTTGATGGCGGTCTGAGAGGAAGTGACCTGCAGATTGACACCTGACCTACCCTCATTGACGCACCTACAAGCGTGGCAGAGTTGGAAAGCAACGTTGCCGAGTGTTGAGGTATTTATAAAAAAAAGTCATTGTTATTACTAAAAACAATAGGCATTCTCATACACTATATAGCCATATATACATATACTGTAAATAAATTTCATTTAGAAGTAGTAAATAGCTGACATGAGACTGAGAGGTGTGTTTTGGTACGGATTCAGCAGCGTCACGTGAAGGGGACTTCCCGTGAGGGACAACGCCCAAACGATCTCGATATTTTGGAAGGACTATAGTCAGTATCTCATTCTCCATCCTCTCCACATTACAAAACCATCTCCCTTAACACTCAGTCATATTCCCATCAACATAACAACGGTCATATACTTCATTACTTGTATGTCTGTTTCTCCATGTAACTTCACATGCTCCCCTCAAATAACTCATCTTCACTGCTGTCACTCATGGAGGATGTTATATGAAGAAATGAGACTGCATGGAGGGAGAAGACTGATGTTTTGTGGAACTTCCTTAAGAGTCATCATTAGTATTCGTATATTGATGTGGATTCATGCATTATAGTATTTCAAGGATATTATTGCTGAGAGAGAGAGAGGGAGAGAGAGAGAGAGAGAGAGAGAGAGAGAGAGAGAGAGAGAGAGAGAGCATAGGGTATGTACAGTCTGCTGCAAAAGTTCCGTTCCTCCTCTTGCTGTTCAGTAGCTCGTAACATTACAGCAGCAAATGAGTGTATGAGAAAGAGGTATACGATCTAACGAAGCTAAGGAATTGACAAGGGATCTAGCTGGCTGAATGAATTTTGTGTGTAGGAGTGTATAACCAGGATTTGGCGCCCTTAATACTATGGCAGTCGTTACACCAGACCATCCTTATTACAGGACTTGAATGCAGGATGTCTCTCGGGATATTAAATGTATGGGAATATAACTTACCCTTCTGCAGCAAATCCTATGTATATCCACTAACATCTTGGTTACCAATAAAAATGAATGTCTTCATAGTTGTTTTTACAGTTAATTAATGTTACATATCTTTGGATGTAGTAATGATAACAGTTTGCTAATCGGGGGTTTCCTAACTTGACACTAGACAAATCAAATTAAAAGTGTGGTCTGGCACAAGAAACGGCTTATGTTAAGTTACATGCATTTAAAGATACAAATACTACTTTATAACAATTGTGAAACCAATGAGAACATAGTACACACAAGTGCTCGTGGGCCCTTGGGCCCCTCGCACTTGCTCCTCCGGAGGGCTCTCTCGTTTATGTGGTGTTCTAGTGTAACGTTGTCACATGGATTTTTTGCAGCTAACCGATTGATCGTTTTATTTGCAGCTTCGGGAATGGAACCCAAGTTGTCCGAACGCAAGTCCGAAATACTTTAGTTGTACCTGTGGGCAAAAAATTCTACGGAGATCCTATGCCGGGCGCCAGGAGAGGCGTTTTTTTGGTCAAAATGTGATCACTCATTAAATATAGTAAAAGTTTTTCGCTCGTGATGGGGCCATGTTTTTTCACATCACCGAATTTTTAGCGATTTCTGTGCCAATTTTGGTGTGATTTGAATGTGTAGTTTCGGCTGCCCAAAATACACACACACACACACACACACACAGCTAGTGCTATAGTATATTAGATTACTTTTCCGTTCTCATAAGCTGCAGGCATTAAATCAAAAGTATAATGCACAAATGTTTGTGCATCGGTACACACGCGGCATTAAATTTATGACCAGGGAGAGAGGCAATATTTTTACTTGACAGAGGGCAACACAGACGACCCACGGTGTGGGCGAGTCTCGTGAAGTAGTTGGGTGGACGGAACCAAGGTGACCGCGGAACTAGAGTTTGCTCTATCATTGACGTCACTGGCAGTTGCTTATAATAAATTTCTTCCATTATTATCTATACGCCAGAGTCCAGTCACGTCCACATTGTAACATTTTACTGGAAATATGAGTTCCTAGTAAATTACTAAAACAATGTGTACAGTATGTGTGATATATGGCAATACTGGATGTACTCGTATATCATATACGACGAAATCTTACGAGTTTACAGTCTTTTATCGTGTATGTGTGT
This sequence comes from Coenobita brevimanus, assembly GCF_032717465.1. Taxonomy (NCBI): domain Eukaryota; kingdom Metazoa; phylum Arthropoda; class Malacostraca; order Decapoda; family Coenobitidae; genus Coenobita; species Coenobita brevimanus. The sequence goes on from NC_137034.1 coordinate 11,092,448, forward strand.
GTGTGTGTGTGTGTGTGTGTGTGTGTGTGTGTGTGTGTGTGTGTGTGTGTGTTCTTACCTAATTGTTCATGCCTAATTGTATCTTTACAGGAATGAGTTAAGCTCGTACTGTCCAGTGTCTTAAACCATATTTATCGTACATATCCTTAAGTTTGTGAATTGTTTTGGCACACACGATTTCATTCGGTAGTGCATTCCATTGATCAGTTGCTCTGTTTGGGAAACTGAATTTCCTTACGTCTTTATCACCTCTCTTCTTATGCAGTTTTTTGCAGTGTCCTCTTGCTGATGCTTCTCCATATGTTAAGTAATCATTTATGTCTATTTTCTCCTTCCCTGATATGCATTTATATGGCATTATCATGTCACCTCTTTTCCTTCTCTCCTGTAGTGTTGGTAGATTCAGTTTATATAGTCTTTCTTCGTAGCTTAGGTCCCTTAAGCTTGGTATCCATCTTGTAGCGGCCATTTGAACTTTTTCAATCTTGTCTATATGCTTTTTGAGATGAGGACTCCAGACTACAGATGCATATTCCAGGGTTGGTCTAATGAATGATGTTATTATCCTTCTTAGCATGTCTTCATTTATGTATGTGAATGCTATTCTCATATTTGGAAGCAGTGTATACATGTTCCGTACCTTCTCGCTGATGTGGTCAGCCGGAGATAGTCTGTTATTGATAATCACACCTAGGTCTTTCTCTCTTTTTGATGTGTATAGGGTTTTATTTCCTAACTTATAATCCCAATCAGGTCTTTTTCCACTTTTACCAAACTTGATTACATGACACTTGTCCACACTGAATTCCATTTGCCATGTACTACTCCATTCATGAAGTTTATTTAATTCTTCTTGTAGCTCTTTACAAGAGTCTGTGTTAGTAATTCTCCTTTGTATTTTTGCATCATCTGCAAACATATTCAGATAGCTCTCATTTCCAGTGTTACTGTTTATATCATTTATATACACTAAAAACATGATTGGTGCCAGCACTGAACCCTGTGGTACTCCACTAGTCACTTCTTTCCATGATGAGTAGTTTCCTTTTAGTACTGTTCTCATTTCTCTTTTTATGAGAAAGTCTTGCATCCAACAAAACAGTTTGCCTCGAATTCCTCCTTGATGGTACAGCTTCCATAAAAGTCTTTGGTGTGGTACTGTGTCAAAAGCTTTCTTGAAATCTAAATAGATACTGTCCACCCATCCTTCCCTTTCCTGTATTGTGTTTGTTACTCTGTCATAGTAGCTCAACAGATTAGTAACATATGATTTTCCTTTTCTGAAACCAAACTGTCTTTCTGTTATCAGACTGTGTTCTTCTAGATGATTTACCCAAGCTTTTCTTATAAGTTTTTCTAATACCTTGCTTACAACACTGGTCAGTGATACTGGTCGGTAGTTGAGTGGATTTTGCCTATTACCTTTCTTGAATAAGGGGACAATATTTGCTTTTTTCCAAATATCAGGTAGTTTCCCTTGACTCAAGGAATTCTTGAAAATTAAAAATAATGGTTTACTTAACTCCTTTGCACATTCTCGTAGAACCCAACATGAAATTTCATCAGGACCACTTGCTTTTCCTCTGTCTAATCTACTTAACTCCTCCTGTATTACTTTTTCTGCTATTTGTATATCCGGTAGTATGTGTGGACATACATGTTCCACATAGTCCCTCTCAAAATTTTTTTCTTCTGTAAAAACTAATTGGAAATTCTTATTTAGTGCTTCATAAATATATTTCTCTTGTGTATAAGTGATTCCCTTGTCCGTAATTGATTTTATTATATCTTTTACTTTGGTTTTGCTGTAAAACAGCTTTGGTTGATCACTACTTTTATTTATTATATCCTCCTCAAACTGTTTTTGGGCTTCCCTCCTTATTCTTGTATAATCGTTTCTTGCCTGTTTGTAATTATTATACGCCCTTTCACTATTATGTCTTCTGTATCTATTCCACAACAAATCTCTTCTTTCTTTTGATTTTTTACATTCTGTATTGAACCATTTCTGTATTTTCTTATCTGCTTCTTTGTGCTGTGGGATGTACTTCTGGACTCCTGTTTCATAAAATTCACAGAATTTTTTATATACAGCATTTAAATCTTGTCCTCTAAGCTCATTTTCCCAATCAACTTCTAAGAAATACTTCTTTAGGTCTTGATAATTTCCCTTTTTATAGTTTAGGCTCTTTTTGTAACTGTCAGTGCTGTTTACTATGTCATATGCTATCCTGAAGTTATAATTTGGTACTGCATGATCGCTTTTGCCGAGTGGAGGGTGATATATTAAACTGTCAATATCATTTTCTTGCCTAGTAAATATTAGATCTAGCACTGAAGGTACATCAAGTACTCTTTTTCTGATGGTTTCCCTCACATGTTGCGTTAGGAAAAACTCTTGTACGAGATCCAGGAGCTTTTGGTCCTAACAGCTTTCTTGGCTAATTATATCTAGAGTATTCCAATTTATATTTGTATTGAAATCCCCAGTTAGTATAATTCTTTCTGATTTCTCTTCCATTTTATGTAGTAATGATCTTAAACTCTGAATTGTACTCTCTGCCAGGTCCTCATATTCATCTCTTTCCCATGTGTTTGATCTGGGTGGCATGTACAAATTGGCTACAATTACTTTCCCTTCAGATGTGTTGATCTCTACTGCAATCAGTTCTACTTGTGATGGTATATCTAGTTTTATTTCATGTGTGTGTGTGTGTGTGTGTGTGTGTGTGTGTCCAAGGGGGACCGTACACACCTGCTTCCTCAGTGAAACTTCTCGCAATCCGAGCGAGGCACACTCTCGTCTACCAGATGGTAGCCGAGAACGTTACCACTGACCCAGTGAGCGGTGTGTGTGTGTGTGTGTGTGTGTGTGTGTGTGTGTGAATCTCATAACTAAAAATTGTGCAAGATAAGTGTCTTTGTTAAGCTTTTAAGCCTCGGTCATAGAAAAACCACTTGTTTATCTTTACTCTTTCTAACGCGAAATGAGTTCGCTCGTCTCTGGGAAGCCTTCCGAGGTTTGAAATTTGTTGTTTACACACACACACACACACACACACACACACACACACACACACACACACACACACACACACTCATAAACACACATTTAATACCGATATATAAAAAGACATAGACAAATAGACGGATAAATACTCGATTGGCAGATGGAGGTAGATAGAGATTCCTACCTTTTATTGCCAGAATCAGGTCAGCTTGTGTCATTACCTGCTATGAGGACTTGAAATTCTCTCTCTCTCTCTCTCTCTCTCTCTCTCTCTCTCTCTCTCTCTCTCTCTCTCTCTAAACTAGCAGGGGTACCCGACGTTCCCCCTCCCTCTCCTTATTGATCTTCCTCCTCCTGTCCTTTCCCTTCATCTCTCTCTCTCTCTCTCTCTCTCTCTCTCTCACCCCTTCATCCATCTCTCGTTCCCCTTCCTTATATATCTGACTCTTACTACTCTGCCCCCCTCCCTCAAGCCATTGGTCTTTTTGGTCTTAAAACCTTCCTTGGGTCATAAGACCAAAAAGACGAACACCCTAGTCCTATTTGTCCTAGTTCAATATTTCTTCCTACCCCAGAAAGACCATGTACAGTCTCCAGCAAAAATCGAGCTACTGGCTAGACGAGCAGGTTGGTATATGTGGCACCGCCGCACCCTCAGTTCCACCCCCTCCCCCTCCCTCGTTCCCATTCATTCGTCTACCCTCCCCCCTCCCCACTTCCAAGTGCAAGACTCGTATTGTCTCAACCACTCTTCCATCGTCCATTTGTCTTGGGAAGTAATGGTTTTGTTATGATAACGAATAAAAGCACATTACACAGTGCTTTACTCCATAGTATAGTTATTTATACACCACGATCTGAACGCAGGGTGATATACTGTAGCATATTCGTATGATGGTGAGGTCTTTAATCATACGATTTATCATTTTGACGGTTGCATCCAGTCAATGTGTAACATTAAACAGTCGGAAGCTATAAGTAGATGTTTGTAGGGGTCGGTGGTGTGTGGGGGGGTAGCTGGCCGTCACACGTTGTGGTGGGGGCATGTGGAGATGGGCCCAGGGTCGACGGCTCTGCCGGGGTGGACAGTGTGTAATTCACAGGGTCGGTCAGGATCACTTGATGGTCGTGATCGTCAGGTTTTACCCTCCCGGAAGGGAGCTGAGAACTCATATAGTCCGATCTAAGGGCAAGGCTGTGACCTTCACACACGCACACACCCGTCCCCTTGCTCAAGGGGGACAGTAACCACCCACTTCGTCAGTGAAACTTTTCGCAACCTGAGCGAGGCGCGAACTCCCGTCCACCAGATGGCAAGCGAGAACGTTACCACTGCACCAGTGTGTGTGTGTGTGTGTGTGTGTGTGTGTGTGTGTGTGTGTGTGTGTGTGTTTTCCACCAATGCTCATAAACACGTCTTTATTATCACCGTGAACTGTGCATTACACTATTGTCCACTGCATCATATAACAGTGATATTTATAGTTTAACGATATGGCAAATAAGCACTTAATGATCAGTACACAGTAAGACCTTATTATCTAAACGTTATTCAGTCAGATATGCAGTGCAATAGCGGATTATAATACATTAGTTTGAACGTAGCCTTTAACTCTGCAGGGTAAGTCAGGCTAAAACACCAGATCTCTAGTAAAACATTCACTATTGTCACTATACCACATGTTATTGTAGGGCAACTGAACAGGGCGATAGCAAAGGTGGTGGGTGGTCCTACTCGGTGTTGACAGGGTTACCTTATCACTCCCCCAGTTACCCACGACATTCCATTATCATATAAATCCAATGTCTGACCCCATTGTTTCATATCGTTTTAAAATGTGTTCTTAAATATACCTTAGTTTTCTTTATTAAATATGTGCATAACCAAAACTGTTTGTCCATTTTAACCTCCTTCCCTCTCCCCTCTCTGAGGCAATTGACGTTTCAGCTGACGATAGTTAATGGGAAAAACCAAGACCACACAGAGATAGAGGAAAGTAGTAACAGACATGGGACACTAGTTGAAGAGCAAATAATCATAAGGTTAACCTGACCGCTACGTCTAATACGTTGCTATAAGTAACATTGACCAGTGTGAACTGTAACTTGTCAAACCTTTGTTGGAAAAGTTCTCAATGAAAACGAATAAACTGAATTATCTGTTGTATGGCACGATAATGTTGATTAGCGTAAGCTGCAATCGGGACAAGTTTGATTACTTTGCAGATCATCCATTCGGCCAATTTAGTTACTGGTCACGTTTTTCGAAATACGTCGTGTTATTAACGTGTGAATCGCAATTACACCCTATTGCAGTTATAACTATATAAGGCAAGGTTATATTCCTGATATTGTTATCAGGTGGTGGCGGGTCCCTTGCTGGAGTGAGTGGCGATAAGTGGCTGAGGCAAGGGGTGGAGGGGCTTGGTTGTGTGTAACGCCGGATTAACCATGCTGTTGCCTGGTAGGCAATGCAGACGGTTGGCTTGCAACATACAGATCTTTTTTTTCCTTTATTTCCAGTGAAATTTTGGCATGACCTATAATGGCCTTTTTTGATGGCCTGATGGATGATGGCACTTATTTGGACGACCAAATCGTATATTTATTCCGCCCTGAAAGTCTGGATGGCCTGTGGCTGTGGCCTGGCAGGTAGTTGCCCAATTTGCTTATACCTGGTAATCCGGCACTGGTTGTATGGTGTGTGCGGGGGTCAGCACACCACCCGGCTCACTCTACTGTTGGCTGTTCTGTGTATGAAATTGACCTTGATACTTATAATACTGTCAGCAGCAATGAATGGCCTCTAAATATTGACTGACATTTGGTAATGCCAGCAACCACTTTATCAAGTTCCTGATGCCCAACGTTATCCGATATCATGTATTAAGACAATAATAACCAAGATAATACTAATCATGTGTTATACTTATCAGCAACAATTTGCTATTATCACACATGGGGTATTAGTAGTAACTAATGGTAATGACCTATAATAGAGTTTGTAAAGTAACAGTGATTACGTCAAGTAAGGGAAGGGGCACACCACCGACCCCTACAAACATCTACTTATAGCTTCCGACCGTTTAATGTTACACACTGACTGGATGCAACCGTCAAAATGATAAATCGTATGATTAAAGACCTCACCATCATACGAATATACTACAGTATATCACCCTGCGTTCAGATCGTGGTGTATAAATAACTATACTATGGAGTAAAGCACTGTGTAATGTGCTTTTATTCGTTATCATAACAAAACCATTACTTCCCAAGACAAATGGACGATGGAAGAGTGGTTGAGACAATACGAGTCTTGCACTTGGATGTGGGGAGGGGGGAGGGTAGACGAATGAATGGGAAGGAGGGAGGGGGGGGGTGGAACTGAAGGTGCGGTGGTGCTACATATACCAACCTGCTCGTCTAGCCGATCGTTCGGTTTTTACTGGAGACTGTACAGTCATAAGAAAAACTATCATTGCCCTTCAGAGCTATGCACTATGACACAACGACGAAGTGTTGTGGAATGACGGGACAGGAAAGTTTGTACCGCAAACCCGTCAATGTCGGTTATGTGAGACACAGATATTAGAATTTGCGCTAGAGGTAATAAAAGCTAATAAGATCGTTTAGCCTCTGTGCATAGAGACAATACGTTTTATTATCCGGCACAGAATTCATTAACTAAAAATATAACAGAATGGTGCGGAGTCGGCAACACATGGAGACGGGCAATTAGTATGTGCATCCATGACAGACATATGATAGTAATTTAGCCGATACAAACCAAGTTAGTAAATTTCAATGTAATAATGATATGTATTGCTTGCTACATATAATAAATGTTGAGTAGAAGGATATAATATTGTCTCATTGCTTTAATATTTGGTATACCCACCCTCTGCTTCCAAAACGGCCTCTAGACGTCGATGCATGGATGCCACTAACTGAAGCATCCATCTGAAGCATTCAACCACCCATATAAAGCGAAGAAATGAACTCGTGCACCCCTGCTACATTATCATAAATAAAACAGTCGATGCCTAAAAATTAATACACTTCAATTTGTTGTAGACTGTAGCACCAGTCGAACAGGGCAGTACTCCCGAGGTGGATGGCAAGCTGGTGATAGGGAGAGCTGGAGCTCCCGTTTCACCAACCCTCAGGACTTGATCCTGACCATCTCCCTTTGCTGAACATTTTCTGTGCATTCATTTACAAAGAGAGTAGGCCAGCATGCTCTCTTAATACCTCTACCTTCAACTGTCTACACTACACTACATGCGCATAACATATCACACCTCCTATTCACTCTCTTTAGCAATGGCCGCAGCAATGTTACTATTATATGAGGTGGTACCTCGGATTGCCACCACCGGCAGGGTAGGGCTGGCGGCACGTGGTCCTCTCGGTCGCCATCAAGCAGCTGTGCCGGCAGCGACTCTCCAGTGCTGCTCGTCAGTGGAAAAGTGAAAGTGCGGCCTTGTTCTTCACCAACATCCACGGCCTTGGCACAAATATAAACTCAATTCATTTTTTCCTTTAGTCCATATTCCCTTTGGCCCTTTTCCTCACAGAACCACAAATCTCAACCTCTACTGATATATCCCCATTTTGTTTTCCCAGTTACCATCTCCTCACAAACTTCGATAACAAGGGCGGCACCTGTTGTTATATCAAATCCCAGTATACAGTTGACACTATTTTAAACTTCATCCAGTTTTGATTACTCATTGTATAAACTAAATTGTCAAAACATTACCAAATATTTGTGTAGTTTATCGCTCCCCCAGTGCTTCTTTGGAACCCAGTGTATTTGATTCCACATCCACACAGTTGTGTAACCTTAACCTTGCCCTTAGCACCGAAATTTCCATTTTGTTGATTTTAACATACATAACGTTGAATGGTTATTGCATTCTGCCAGGACTGACGACGCTGATCCAGAGTGCGAGCTATTTGCGTTTAATCTCACCCAGCTGGTAAAGCAACCAACCAGAATACCTGATAATCCTGACCATAATGCCCATCTCATGGATTTATTCTTGACAAATAATCCAGATCAATACGGGATAGAGGTACTGTCACCACTTGGATCCTCTGACCACAATCTCATCAAAGCCTCATTGGTTAACCCCCCCACCTCCCCATTCTGAACCTGTCAGGGTGACCCGATGGCACTTTGATAGGGCAAACTGGGATGGATTTAGATATTATCTTGCTGACATTCCATGGCAGTCTTTCTTCTCTAGTGATCCCAGTTCAACCAAGTCCCACATTTACGACTTAATACTAGCTGGTATTCATATCAAGTCAACAGTTCACTAAAAGATCGAACTCTCCAAAATGGTTTGATGGCAACTGTGCCAGAGCAACAGCCCAAAAGTCATTAACATATAACTCTTACTTAAAATCATAAACATCTGAATCACTCTCTCAATTTAAAATTGCTAGAAATCAAGCAAAAGCTGTAATAAATCTAGCTAAATCAAACTTTCTTCAAAAGCAAGTATCAAAACTACTTAATAACCCGAATGACAATAGAATATTCTGGTCAACTCTTAATTCTTTTAGTAATAACTTTAACACGTCATCATCCATTCCCCCACTAAAATCTTCAGATGGCAACATTACAAATGACCTGCGTGGGAAAGCAGATATTTTTTGCCAGTACATTTGCCAGAAATTCTACCATAGAAGATGCCAGCTGGAATGTCCCAGCACTAGAACTTGACTCCCCCGAAATTGTTCCACTTACAATATAGACAAAATACATAAAATCCATCCTAGACAATTTACCTACCAACAAAGCTCCAGGCTCAGATGGAATTCCGCCAATTGTTTTGAAAAAGTGTTCTCCTGAACGTGCCTCTGTTCTAGCTAAATTATTCGGACTATCCATTCGTACTTCTTCATTCCCAAATTCATGGAAAGAAGCCAGTATCTACCAAATTTCGAAGAAAGGAAGTTCCTCTGACCCTTCTGATTACAGACCAATAGCTGTCACATATTCTCTTGGTAAGATATTTGAAACTTTAATTAATAAGCACATTGTAAAACGTCTTGAATCCAGCAACTTAATTAGTGATAGACAATATGGTTTTCACCACGAAAGATCCACCATTGACATACTCAATCTCTTAACTCATACCATCCATCAATCAATTGACCTACATGGAGAAACTCATGCAGTAGACCTTGATATTTCTAAAGCTTTCGAGAGAGTATGGCACCGTTCCCTGCTGTCCAAACTCCCTTGCTATGGACTAATGTCTTTTGCTCCTTTGATTTCCTCATATCTCCGTGACAGGAAAATAGGAGTAAAAGTAGATGATGTATATTCCAATTTCCACTCAGTTAACGATGGCAGGCTGCAGGGATCAGTTCTGGCACCAACCCTGTTCCTGCTTCATATTAATGATCTCTTATCTGTCAACCACAATCCCATCCACTCATATGCAGATGACTCAACATTACATAGTTCATTCACACTAAGACACCCATTTACAAAGTCTCAAATCTCTACTCTCAGCTCAGTACAGCCATCTCCATAAATCAAGACCTATCTACGATCAGTGAATGGGGACAAAACAACCGTGTCGCATTTAGTGCTAGTAAAACTAAATACAGTATACGCAATTTACTAATAGACAGATATTGCCAGATTTGTACATTACCTTCAGTGCTACTAATATTCCCATCTCCAAAAGTATTGAGATACTTGGTGTCTCACTTAACAATGCCCTCAGCTGGACCTCTCATGTTAGGTCACTTGCTAAAACCACCTCAAAGAAACTTGGATTAATGTACAGAGTCCGTAACTTCTTCAATGACAAGCAGTTAGCTATAATTTATAAGTCATGTGTGCTCTCAGCTTAAATATTGCTCACCTTTGTGGAATGGATGTGGAGAGGTTGCATTAAAACAACTTGACAAAATTAAGAACAAAGCTGTTAGAATTATTGACAACCCTGCCATTACAAAAAAAACTGCCTCCCCTACAAGTTAGAAGGAATGTTGTCTCCCTTGCATTATTTTACAGATATTTTTTATGGCATATGCTTAGATGAAGTTGTGTCCATGGTGCCACCTCTCCATGCCTTCCCTCGTGCTACACGGGCATCTGGTAGCATTCATGACTGGAATGTCACTCAGCCATAATGCAGAACTTCTACCTATCAGAATTCTTTCATTCCCCAAACTACATCTCTTTGAAACTCGCGTCCCCAGAGTTGTTTCCCTGCAAACTTCAAACTACAGCTGTTCAAGTCTAACTGTTACAGATATTTAATGAACAGAGGACACCAGAAATCTGGTGTATGGATTTTTTTTCTTTTGTTTTTCCTACCTCTGTTCTGTTATTTAAAAAAAAAAAAAATAAGTGTTGAATGGTAGGAAAATAATAAATGTGCTGAGTTTCAGTATTAACCCGTCATGTCCCGTCAACATATGGGTACGTTGCAACATTTTGCATTTGCCTGTCCCGACGACGTACTGGTACGTCGTGCAATTGCAAGGTCCCTAAATTGCACAATTTTCAATTTTCGCACGTGATTTTTCGTACGTATACACGGGACACCTTCCTCTATTCCTCTACAAGATGCCAAGCAAGGACAATGCCTTACACTGCATAACCTCCCCCCCCCATGCACAACATTCTCTTGGCAATTCACCTGTTACCAGTGACCTGGCCAATAAAGACATTCAGGGACAGAGTGATTCCCCAGTCGATGACAATGTGGAGGACAAGGTTTACATAGCATTAGAGGAAGAAACAGTCAGAAATTATGATCAGGTAATGTGACAGAAGAAGGTCAGGTACTGTTTGAAAACCAATATACTCTCATACTACATATAAATTCGTACCAAGTAAATAAATAAATACCGTTTATGAGTGGTGTGAAATAGTTACCCTCCCATAGAACTCGTTTTCTTTGGTGCCAGTCTATTAGAAAACCCAGTCAGGTAAGGAGGTACTGCTACCTGAATCGAGTATTTTAAACCTCAGGTGAACAATTTCTCTATGAAATTTCAATGATTCTCACCAAAAGTGGAGGTTTTAGCCAAAAAAAAAATTTTCAAAAATACCTTGGGATTGGGGGGTGCTGGAGGTGCGAAATAGCTCGGGATGTGATGGGTTAAAACCCGGCGGGACACTCAGGGTAACTCAAACACGTCCTATATATTTCCCTGGAATGTGGCTCATTCTTGCTCATTATTCCAACTCTTGTAAAGGGATTGTGATATGGCAACACTAGACATGCGAGGGGTGAACAGCAAGGACCCGCCCACATAGCCCAGCTAACGTTCATTTTAGATCGAACATTCCTAGGGGTAACGATACTTTTTCTTATGACTGTACCTCTCATGCTGTTGCAGAGGGATTATAAGAGGTCCAGGAACTTTCTATTTCAGCTTTCACAGACTAACGCACAGTATTTGTGCATACTTGTTTACTGTCACCGGTGACCCATGACCTTCGACCAGGGACATCAAATGACCTCGGAGTCAACCTCACATAGCCTATGTCCGAGCTGGAGGTCATGTGAGTCTCTATGCCAAAAATTGGGCTGCAGGGGTACCCTGCGTTGCTCGGGCCAAAAAGGTGAACACTCAACTGGTGACCTCAAATGACATAGATCTGAATTTTGACTCCCATAAAACCTTCCTTGGGTCATAAGGATTCCAGATATGTAGGTTAAGGCCAGGTAAAATGAAAATAGAGGGAGTAGTTCGTGAACAAACAGACAGACAGACAGAAAGTGCCCTTTATATAGTAGATATCTATCTGTCTGTCTATTGCCAGATGCCTTAATCGCGAAAGGGGTGGCCACAAACAAATCGCCTCAATGTTGCCCTGTCCCCCATCATTTCACTGCCCTCTCCCCAGCTCACAGACCCCTCTCTCATATACCTCTCCACTCCATCCCTCCATCTCATCCTCAGGCTCCCTCTCCCTCTCCACCCCTCCACCTCACTCACACACCCTCCTCGTTAGTTTGTAGGTCTCCATCCTCTCTACTTGGCCAAAACACCTCAATGTGTTTCTCTTAACGCTTCCTATCACATCCCCATCCACACCACAACACTCCATCACTTCCTCGTTTATTTATACAGAGAGAGAGAGAGAGAGAGAGAGAGAGAGAGAGAGAGACTCTGCAGGCTTAGCAGAACAATTTACAAAATAATGATTCGAAGTACATTACCAGTGAGAGATCATTGCATGTGACCACTCGCCAGTTTTAGACTATAGGGAAGCTGAAAAAAGCGACAGTGATAATTTTCTTAGTATTAGAAATAATCACGCTTAAAATGGAAAAATATGGGTTGAAAACGACCGTGACATTATATCATGTACTTGTTGATGAATAGTCTGCATAAATTTTATGGTACAGTCATGAGCACTAATAAAGAAACTGGGCAGTTTGCCACTGAAGGCCAGGTTAATCGAACACGTCCACCCTCAGCTCCCTCTCCTTACCCCCATCAAAGCACTGATTACCTCGCCCTGATGGAGTCCGCGAGGTATTGTTTTTGGCCCTTTGTTTATTAAAGAGAAGGCTGTATGAGGGTGTTGTGGTACCGACTGCGTTATATGGGGCTGAAACATGGAATATAGGTGTAGCAGAGAGGAAAAGTTTGAATGTAATGGAGATGAGGTGTCTGAGGAGTATGTGTGGAGTGACGCGTATGGATCGAGTGCGAAATGATGAAGTGAGAAGGAGAACTGGAGTTGTTCGGGAGATGGTTGGTAGAGTTGAGCAGAGGGTGTTGCGATGGTTTGGGCATATGGAGAGAATGGATAATGAGTGATTGGTGAAAAAGATAACTAGATCTGATGTGAAAGGTGTAAGGCTGAGAGGAAGACCACGAATAGGATGGATGGACAGTGTGAAGATAGCACTCGATGCGAGAGGAATGTCTGTTGAGCAAGGAAGAGTGGCTGTGCGTGACAGAAATAAATGGAGAGAAATTGTGAATGAATAAGTGATGACGCAGCCCTGAGGGGATATTCTCCCGCATTTGGTCTGGTCAGCTAGTCAGGTCAGGTGCAGGTAAGGGGATGGGTCTGTTATGATGTGGCAGGGGTAAAAGAGTTCTGCTCTCGGGCCCTGCTGCTGATGTCACTGATTGCATTGCGCAGTTGACCCTTGTGCGGTGTGGTGCGGTGAGGATCTGTCCGTTCTCCCCTTTGGGGCTAAGATGCGAATGAATGTGTTTGAATGGATGAGTAAATGGGGAGTGTGTCGTCCTGTCTCGGCTACCTCCCTTTCCTTGGGGGAACCAGCCTCGGTATATAGATATAGATAGATAGTTTATTTGTTTGTTAGCGACATTACGGAATAAATGCTGAACGAAATTACATGAAACTTTCAGGATATGTGGGTACTGGTTCCAAAAGAAGGTGATAATATTTTGGAGGTAATCGAGTGGCCATGAAAGGTCAAAATCAAGGTCACGGATTTTCAGAGGGCTATAACTTGAAAACGGTTGAAGATAGATATTTACTATTATGAATATAGAGGAGCTCGTAATACTAGTTTTGATTTGGCACCAAGATTTTTGACCTTGAATGACCTTGAAAGGTCAAACTCAAGGTGAAGGATATTCAGGGGGCTATAACTCGAAACTGGTTGAAGATAGAGAGATATTTACTATTATCAATACATAGGAAAGCCCTTATGGTTTTTAATTGGTACCTTGACCTTTGACCATAAGTGACCTTGAAAGCGGGCTATAACTCGTAACTCGTTGAAGAAGAGACATTTATATTACCAACATTTAGGGAGTTTGATATGGGCTTTACTTTGGCAGCATGACCTTTGACCTTGAGTGACCTTGAAGGTCAAAAGCTAGATCACGGATTTTCAGATGGCGTAACTTAAAAACATTTACTCCATTACCTTAGACTTTAAATGTACACTGACACTAAATGGCAGAAACGAGCCAGTATTTAACAGCAATAAAATAACTGCTGTCGGCGAGGTTTGTTGTGCCTGGCACCACTTGTCTGTTAGGTCGATGGATCAGAGATCTGAAGCTTCGCTTACCCTGATGTCAAACCGCATGTAATGTTGCTTTCATTTGTCCTACAGATAGCTGAATTATTATGTGAATAGCTTCATCTTCAATTCCATGAGAAGTAATTATAATGAAGTTTTAGCAGATTTCAATAGAATCATCCCACTGTACAGTGTTTGCTCTCCAAATATTTATCCAACGTCTTCTAAACGATATACTGAAAATCAAGGAACGGACAAAATATATGAATACCAGCTGTGTAAGTCCCTCTCCTGCCTTGTTATCTGGAGAGCCACCTGTCCATCCACACACTCATTCACATATCCACTCAGCCCATCCAACACAACCCACCCACTTATTTTTCCCACATAATGGGACTTACCTATTCCTAATGGACTTAGTCAATTGTAAGTGAGCCTTTTCTGTAGCCTTCGTGGCCCTGTTTCCTCATACGAGGGAAACTAACCTTTTCCGCCTGAATCAGCTCCCCCTAATATGAGAGATCTGTTTTCCCATGGACGTATTTAGCTGTTATAAGGGAGGAGAAGACAATCCTATTCCTCTATCACCTATATATATATCCCTCATGAGGAACATACTTCAACCATGGACATT